>NC_048228.1:84273087-84273543 GCF_002007445.2 Ailuropoda melanoleuca | reverse complement strand
GAGACAGCAGACTGAGAACGGGAGCTCCGGGAGCGTGCGCGGGGCGGCTGGTGGCTGGCGGGCCACCTGCACCGGGGAGCGGGCGGACCCACACCCTGGAAACAGCAGACTGAGTCATTGAGCCGGAAGCGTGTGCCACCAAGCATCTCACGGAGCTATGGAGCTCCGGTGTGCTCACTGGATTCAGGCTGAGACCGGGAGCTCCGGGAGTGTACACGGGGCAGCTGGCAGCTGGCGGCTGGAGGGCCACCTGCACGGGGGAGCAGGCAGACTCGCGGTCAGCACCGGCGAGACACCAGACGGAGACCGGGAGCTCTGGGAGCCCACGCGGGGCGGCTGGCGACTGGCGGCTGGCAGAGCTGGAAACACAAAGGACAGAGACGCTCCGGCCCTGGAAGTGAGGGCTGGGACGCCGGGTGTGGGGCGCACAGACTGGGATGCTGCAGGGTTGAGCAG
>NC_048228.1:84104706-84272987 GCF_002007445.2 Ailuropoda melanoleuca | reverse complement strand
CATTGTTGGTGGGAATGCAAGTTGGTACAGCCACTCTGGAAAACAGTGTGGAGGTCCCTTAAAAAGTTGAGGATTGAGCTACCCTATGATCCAGCCATTGCACTGCTGGGTGTTTACCCCATAGATACAGACGTAGTGAAGAGAGGGGCCATATGCACCCCAATGTTCATAGCAGCATTGTCCACAATAGCTAAATCGTGGAAGGACCCGTGATGCCCTTCAACAGATGACTGGATTAAGAAGCTGTGGTCCATATATACAATGGAATATTACTCAGCTATCAGAAAGAACGAATTCTCAACATTTGCTGCAACATGGACGGCACTGGAGGAGATAATGCTAAGTGAAATAAGTCAAGCAGAGAAAGACAATTATCATATGGTTTCTCTCATCTATGGAACATAAGAACTAGGATGAACAGTAGGGGAAGAAAGGGATAAAGAAAGGGGGGGTAATCAGAAGGGGGATTGAAACATGAGAGACTATGGACTATGAGAAGCAAACTGAAGACTTCAGAGGGGAGGGGGGTGGGGGAATGGGATAGACTGGTGATGGGTAGTAAGGAGGGCACGTATTGCATGGTGCACTGGGTGTTATACGCAACTAATGAAGCATCGAGCTTTGCATCGGAATCCGGGGATGTACTGTATGGTGACTAACATAATATAATAATAAAATATATATATTAAAAAAAAGGAGGGCTTATGATGTGATGAGCACTGAATGTTATATGCAACTGATGAATCACGGAATTCTACCTCTGAAACTAAAAATACACTATATGTTAACTAATTGAATTTAAATTAAATAAAATATTTTTATTTAAAAAAAAATACCAACATAATTTACAAGCATTACACGAAAGTCAATGCCTTACAGCAGATATCAGAATTATTATTTCAGACTTAAAAATCCCATCTTAGAGAAGTTGGTGCAATAATACACAGAGCATAGTTTACACTGAAGAACATAGAACAACATATATATATACATATATGTATATATAATACATATATGTATATATATATGGCATGCATACTAGAAACACATTTATTGTTAAATGTAGTCATATCCCATATTTGTATATATTTTAATATACTTTTAATGTATTCAGTTCTTTGAAAAAATGTATGCCTTACTGCCCTATGTTTATGTATTTATAAATATGATTAAATATGTAGCATAATTTAAAATAGCTCAATTTAACAAAGCATCTATTTACATAGTAATCATTTCACAAAAATGCATGCCTTTTATTGGGACTCTAGACACTACTTCTTACTACATCCTCCCATGACTTTTGAAATTGATTAATTTCATCTGAGGTTTAGGAGCAAGTTTATTCAATTATTTTCATTGTACTCAGGGTTTAATGACTCTAATTTTTTAAAAATTAGATCGTTTAATAACCCACAAACCAGATTCACACTGCATTACAGATTTATTTACTTTTTGTTTTCATTTTACTTAACAAGGTGTTTTAACCATGTATTCTATTTAATCGTGTCTTTGATTATGGGTGTTTCGTCATCTTACATTTAGGCATATATTTTACAAGCTCTACTTTTTCTTCATTGATAAAAGGATTATAACTTACACTGATAAACAGATTTAATTTAAATTTAATTTTTAACTAAGTATGATCATTTAACTTCTTTCTGCTTCCAGGCAAAGTATCAGGATTTATATTTAAGTACTTGAAATTGATTTTATATCTATCTAAATTTATCTTTTCCATAAAATGGTTTATTTCAAGAAATAAATCATCTCTCTAACTGCCTTTACACCCCTTCATTTTTCTCACTTAGGCCACTTAACCTCCAAATGTTGAATTCTGGCCACAATTTGTGGATTCAAAACTACTGTTCAAAACTATGTGTTTTGTTTTTTTTCAGATTTATTGAATTTCTATTTTCATCTGGTCTTTTAATTCTACCAGCTGGACAATAGCCATGATCAAACAACCTGGCCCTTACTTTGTACTCAGTTACTGATAACACTGTCTTATGTTATTGCCATTTGCCTGAACACTTGACATATTCTATGACCTAATTTCTTCAGCAGGAGATATTCCTTCTCATCATCTGACCTGATAAGTTCTTAGATTTTATAACTGCTCCCTACCTAGGACACATCTACTATTGATCTTTGCTATTTCACTGTGTCTGTGCCCGATTTTTATCTTTTCTTGGCACTATACATAAAATAGGGATAATAGCAGTGCATCCTTTGTTGCAAATAATATTAACAAATTACTTAGAAATATACTGTAAAAAATTCGTGGGAACTCTTTTCTCAAGCTGAAGGGAAATGACCCAAGGTGGTATAAATTTAATTTATAAAAGAATAAAGAACATTGTAAATGATAATATGTCGAGATATACAGATATATGTAAATAATACACATGTAGAAGTGTTTTAAATGCATAACTATTAAAGGAAAATATAATATTAGCTCTAAATAATGTTAACTCTAAATGAGATGAAATAATTTAGAGTAGAATAATTCAACGTATGGTATGACTAGGAATTAGAAAAATTTGTGTAAGTAGTGTAAACCAGTGCTTATTTTCTGTAGAAAAGTTGAGGTCATCTGGAGAAGTTAATCTTGCTTGTATATGAAGCATATTTTCATAATTTTGGACATAATTTTTATCTTATTTGACAGCACTTAACAATTAAAGACACCATATTTTGACCTGGAATTCTTAAGGCAGTTGTATAAAGTGACACATGTTTGTTTTTGCAGAGTGTAAGAATTTATCTTGATTGCTGGTTTGCATTTTTTATCATTTGATATTTTAGAATCTTGACATATTTGTAAGTTGAAGTAAAAAATAAATGTGCTGATATGGAGAGATAGATAAGAACAGGGTTTGTTTTTCAACTTTTGTTTTTGATCTGCGGGAAAATAGAGACCTTGAAGTTTTAAAGGATAAACTCATACCTCCCAGATATGCTTAGTATAGAACAAAAAATTTAGCTAATTTTCTATTGCTTAAATATTTCCTAACAAGTTCTAAGAACAAATTAACTGATAAATTTAAGGATTATTTGGAAAATAAAGGTTAAGAAAAGGACAATCTTCATACCCAAATGAATAAAATAAAAAAAAATTTTTGCTTTTCAATAAACTTCAATTTTTAAACAGTTTTTGATTTATAGAAAAATTCAGAAGCCACTATAGAGTGTTTCCATATACCCCTCCCCTATTATTAACATTTTACAAAGTATGCTACATTTGTCACAATTAATGAACAAAAACATGCATTATTATTAACTAAAGTATCTAGTTTTTTCAGATTAATTTAGTTTTTACCTAATGTCTTTTTTCTCTTCCAGGATCCTACCTAACATACAATGGGATTCAATAAATATCAAATAATGTTAATATCAAATAATGTTAGCATGCATTAATTTAATCATCTTTCTCCAAATATTTATGAACCACCTACCACACACTAAGTGTCATTAGAAATAAGCAAAAGAATGGTGCAAATCTTTTTCTGAAGGAGCTGATGCTCATCAGCTCATAGAATGGATACATCCACATGAGATGTTATACAGCACCGAGTCCCATACCCACATTTAGAGACCAGGAAACTAAAGACCAGAGAATTAGAGAACAAATGTCAAAATCTCCAAGTCCTGGGCCCTTGGTATAGCAGAAGTAAAAAGACCTATATTAAAAGAATAGTAAAAACCAAAGAATGATACAAGGGATAATGTTTATGTTATCAGAAAGTATTAATAATGTTGTGTGTATAAAAATGTTTTCATTTAAAGTAATTCAAAAGCCACTTCTATATTATTTTGAAATTACTATTTTGGTACCCAAAGTGATGTCTTTGGTATTAACAGAGATCAAGATGCTCACCAGGGCTTGAAATATATTCAGATTATCTATTTGTTTAAAGAAATAAGTCGTCTTGATTTGTCATATTAACTTCCCGCTAGAAAATTCTGTTGTTTTTTTTTTTTTTTTTTTTTTTTTTTTTTTTTTGTCGCTAAAGCTTTCTCCCTATACATAGCTCCTGTCAAAATATTTCACGTGTAATCACAAAACCTTGGACAAATATCTCATACCTGTCTTCAGTGTTTCTGTTCCAAATAGTTGCTAGTAACACTCATCAAATATTGAATAAGCAATATGCTAGAAAAATCACAACACCTTTAGTAATCACCTGTTTCAAATATCGTGGTCCCAAAGTAGCAGTTAGTAGAATACATGTAATTTTATAACTAGTGTGCTTGGTTGGCAGTAATACTAAAATCAACATTTGGTAATAAAGTCATTCTGTCAATATGTGTTATTTTTATCAAAAACAATACATTTATTATGTCTGGAGGAATACTCACAAACCATATATTGGGACAGAAAATATGTAAGTCTATGGTAGACACCTTTATATATGGTTCTTAGTAATTAATTCTTTTCACTCCTCATTAAGAAATTGTTCCTCAGATGTTCTATTCTTCGTCATTTGGCTCCCTTGGGGTAAAGATAAAATGGCAGAATGGAACCATGTGTGATAATTCTGTTTCCAGGAATGCAGCTTTGGAGCTAGATGAATCTCTCTGCCCCCACAGCCTCTTTCTTCTCTGAAGAGCTTTCATCACTATTTATTTGGCTTTGAGGAAAAGAGGCTCCCCCTGGTGCAAAGACCCATCTTTCTGTAGCGACAGTACTTAAGGTCTCAGAGTACTACAAAAGAAAACAGAGATGCTTCTGTCTCAGTGAACCCCTTATGACCATATTGTGACTTTATAGGCTATACAGTGTTGAACGTGCTGTGTAGTTAAAGAAAGTCCTGTTCCAGGACAGAGAGGAACAATCGTGTAAAATGATGATACCAGGTCAACTAATAAAGGCTGAACAATGTCGTTTGGATTTATTGATATGGAAAACAATAGAAAGAGCAATTTGGTGGAATGGTGGGGTGGGGTCTATCTGTACTGGTGTTTGGGGGTGACTTGGTAGTGAGAAAACTGACCTCTTGAGTGCAGAATGCTCTGTCAAGAAAGCTCTCTATAGAGAGAAGGGGTAGTACCATAAAATGTGGGTTTTGTTTTGTTTTGTTTCATTTTGGATGTGAGAAAATATTTCAATGGCAGAGGAAACATTCCAGTTCATCATAGGCAATTAGATTGATATTCTGTGTTTTACCGTAAAAACCGAAGTTCTGCCATATGCTTTTAAATGAATAAATCGTTCATTTTATAAGCTAAAAAACCATCCTCCTGCTATTATTAGCCTTATTAGGGTGTACTGGACCTAGTGACTACAATATGCCAAGTGCGACATGGTGTCACTTCCATAACCACTTACAAAGCTCTGGGACTTCCACTTGCTAGCCTTCTCTTTCTGATGGCAATCTCTCTTACCCTCTTGCATGCCCTGATAAAGCAAGGAGACTTGTTGTAAATTACCCTATAGAGAGGTCCATGTGGCAAGGAACTGAGGGAAGTTTCCAGACAATACTTATGAGGGACTGACATCTCAGTTCAAAAACATGGGAGGAGCTAAATCCTGCCAATAGTCAGGTGACTAAGTTTGAAAGTGGAACCAGTCTAGCCTTGTGAAGACTGCAGCTAAACTGCTCACAAATTCATGGTTCACAGAAGCAATGAGGTGATAAATGTGTATTGTTTATACCTGTAATTTTGGGGGTAATTTGTTTCACGAAAATAAATAACTAATTGTCCCAATGAAAAACTTATGCTAGTGACAATGTTCATCATGATGTGCCATGAAAAAACTTTTCCCCAATTATTATTACCACAAAATAAATTGCCTTGCTCCATGTCACTATTTCAAGAATCAAGAAAAGAAGGGCGCCTGGGTGGCTCAGTCGTTAAGCATCTGCCTTAGGCTCAGGGTGTGATCCTGGCATTATGGAATCCAGCCCCACATCAGGCTCCTCTGCTGGGAGCCTGCTTCTTCCTCTCCCACTCCCCCTGCTTGTGTTCCCTCTCTCTGGCTCTCTGGCTCTCTCTCTCTCTCTCTCTCTCTGTATCAAGTAAATAAATAAAATCTTTAAAAAAAAAAAGAATCAAGAAAAGAACCAAAGTATAAAAAATTAAGTTGACAAATACCTTCTTTCCAAGGGTATTTCCATTTAAAAAGACTAAGTTAATAGGAAAGACATTTTAAGTTCAATAAATATCATTAAAATTAAATTGCATTGAAAGACACACAATCTTCCTTCCAAGAAGCAGCCCACCAACCCTGATTGTGAGACATAAATGTACCTTGAATTTTTACTAGGGAGTAAAATGATTCTTGGAAGATGACAAAGGTTGTCTTCACTATGACAATGCCCATCTGCAAGTTATTTCAAGGTTCTGAATTCTCATCTCAGCAGAAAATTAATTACAAGAATATCTTAGCTTTTAATGGATTTTAAATGATCTAAAACCCTCTCTGTATTTTTAATATATAATTCTTTTATATTAATAGCAGAACAGATATGAGGAATAAACTTTATGAAGCATACAGCACATCAATAACTCTCCATGGATTTGAAGTCTTCTGCTTACATTTTTTAATGTATGCTCTGAATAAGATTAATTTTCTCATAAGAAGCATTTGCAATCTAGCTGAAAATACTTAATAGAAATTTGTGTTATTTCTTTAGAATGAATGCTGACTAATTTTCCTATTCTTGCTTGTTTAGCATAAGTTTTTGTTCAAAATTTATCTGAAAGTCATTTTCATAGCTATAATACAAATATTTTCAAGCATAAGATAATGTTTTGTTTAGTAATATAAATGGCAAAATTATTCTAATCAGTGGCAGTATTATATATACAAAAGTTCCAAATAAGTTATGAAACACAAGAAAGCACTGAGGAGTGTTTAAAGTTAATAACGATTTGGTAAAAATGTGTTTTTGTTAGATGTTGCAAAACTGCAACATTATACCAATGACAGATTTCACCAAAAGCAGACAAAATTTCATTCAAAGAAAAAATCAACTATGCAGTTTGACCATGGGTCATCTATACCTTATTTTTAGCATTCAGTAAAATGAGGATAATAAATATAATAATAGCTATCTCAAAGGATTGTTGCAAGAAATAAATGAGTTACTGTTAAGTAGAGTGTTTCAAAAGTGTCTGCATATGTAAAGTGCTATATGTATCATCATTATTATTCTTATCATTTCCAGTAGAATAATTATGGCAAGGAAAATACAATTGGATTGTTTGGTGCAAGTACACATTCAGATATATTAACCATGAAAATGATGTAACACATCAAAAAGGTACATGCTGATCTATGTACAACTTGTTGTATGGTTAGTTTAGAGTAAGAAATATACATATTTTCATTCAATGAATAAATAATGATAGATGGATAGATAGATAGATAGATAGATNGATAGATAGATAGATAGATGATAGATAGATAATAGATAGGATGTCTAATATACTCCAGAAAATTGTCTTGACAGAGTAGTGTAAAACAGCAATAAAAAGTTCTTTTCGAGGTTATGTTCCATGGAGGTACATACAGAAGATAAACAAGTAATACTATATAGTATGCCAGATGATCACAAATGTTAACAGATATAGGAAGAAAGACAAGAAAGTGAAGGAATCAGAAGTAGGAGGGTGGGGAGGAAGACTACAGTTTTAAAGAGTGATCAGCAAAGACTCATTGAGGAAGAAACATTTAGTCAAAGACAAGGAGATGAGGAGGAAGCCATGTGGATAAGGAAGAGGGCCCTTCAGACATAAGAACCTGCCAATGCAAAGGCCCTGAAGTAGAATGATGTCTGGTATGTTCCAGGAAATTCTAACAAAATATCTTTCATTAATATGTAATGCTAGATGACCATAAAACTTCTAATACCTAGTGGCCATTTTAGATATTGTTTCTTCTTAAATTCCTAGTTCTTTTAAAATTCAAATCATAGGGGCGCCTGGGTGGCACAGCAGTTAAGCGTCTGCCTTCGGCTCAGGGCGTGATCCCGGCGTTGTGGGATCGAGCCCCACATCAGGCTCCTCTGCTATGAGCCTGCTTCTTCCTCTCCCACTCCCCTTGCTTGTGTTCCCTCTCTCACTGGCTGTCTCTATCTCTGTAAAATAAATAAATAAAATCTTTAAAAAAAAATAAATAAAATTCAAATCATAATAGTTATATAAAAAGTTTAACAAATTTATATAAAAATTTAACAAATCAAAAATATATTTAACATTTTGCATTTTAAGATACATTTCACATTTGTTGCATAATTTAATCATCTCAAGACACTTGTGAGATAACATTCCCTTTATAGAAAAAAAGATAATGAGCTAAGATGGGTAAGGTCATTTGATCAAAGCTATCAGGATATTACTGAAAAATTATAACTATAACCCATATGAGTAACTAAAATTACAGTTTTTTTCTGGTTGTACAACAGTTCCAAATTATCAGCAAAGCTAAAAATGAGATGTGTGATATTCACTACATTGAAAAATTTTTCATATTGATTTTATGAAGTGTGTTCATATTTAAACCAAGACACTAAAATTTGTAATTTTGTGTCATTTCTTAGCGCAACTTCATCTGAAGGAAACAAAATATTTTGGAAAAAGTATTCTTACAGAACTTAATGGCTGCATTCTTAAACTCTTGTATTATAGGTCTTATTTTCTCTAGTAGTATGATGGTAAATATATTAAGAAAAGAAGGAATGCTGCATTATTACAACAGGGAATAATCAGATAACTGCACATGCACACACACACCCACACACACACACAGTTGAATTGCTTGTTCTGACAGCACTAGGCTTATTTCACCCTCCAATTTTCATCTGTGAAAGATGGGGCAATATATTTATATAAAGACTGAGCTCAGTGGGGCGCCTGGGTGAGTCAGTCAGTTGGGCATTGGACTCCTGGTTTGGGCTCAGGTCATGATCTCATGGGTTGTGAGACTTGGGCTCCGTGCTCATTGGGAAATCAGCTTGGGGATTCTCTTCCTCTGTCCTTCTCCCCACTCATGCTCTCTCTTTCTCTGTCTCTCTTTCTCAAATAAAGTAAATAAATTTTGAAAGACTGAGCTGTGACATTTAGGCTCATACAGAACCTTATAAACCAAGTAGATTCTATACTTGCCATAGGTTAAATTTAATTTACTATGGAAACAAAATGCTGAAAACTACCATTTTTTAAAATTCCAAGATGTATAATAGAATGTAGTCTTACAACTGTATATGCTGATATCATATATTAATTAGCTGTGATGCTCTCTCTGTAAGAATATCTTAAATTTATTAAGAATGCTAAAATTTTATATTATTAATCAGAGACATGATAGAACACAGTAATTATTTTGGTATATTTTTCATAACCATGTGAAAAATAAATTATTAACTCATTAGAAGTACATTATTGGGCCATGACATTTTGTAATGGCTTTAGTAATTACATTGTTTACACAAAATAACATAAGTCACAATATAAGTGAATTTTATATATTAAATGTTATATAAAGTGCAAGGAATAATCACTAATGTATTTTATGACTTCTTAGTAAAAAGGAAAATTATACTAAATTGTAATCTATATGAAATATTCCTCTTCAGTTTTGGAAAAACATTTAATAGTATAGTATTTCCTCCTTATCCATGTGGGATATGTTCCAAGACTCCCAGTGGATACCTGAAACCACAAATGGTACCAAACCCTACATATACTATGTTTCTCCTATACATTCATACCTGTGATAAAGCGTAATTTAAAATTAGCACAGTAAAAGATTAATTAGAAGAACAAATAATAAAATAGAACCACTATGACAACATACTATAATAAAAGTTTTGTGAATCTGGTTTCTCTCTTAGAAAATGTTGTACTGTGCTCACCCTTCTAATTGTGATGATGTGAGAGGATCAAATGGCTACATGATGAGATGAATTGAGGTGAATGACATAACCCTTGTGATGTAGTGTGAGACTACTATTGACCTGACCATATCTCAGTAGGTGGATCATCAGCCTTTGGACAGGGAGTGGTTGACAGTGGGTAACTCCAACTGTGAAAGCAAAGCCACAAATAAGGGGGAACTACTGTATTCATGAATTCTTCTAAAAGACATTTGCTTCATATCAACTCAGATATATTGCTATCACATTACTATCTACATGTGTACTCTGAATTTTAAAAGTGAGTATGTACATAATGCTAATTAAAAAGTCCTGTAATGAGGAGTGCCCAGATGGCTCAGTCAGTTAAGTGTCAGACTCTTGATTTTGGCTCAGGTCATAATCTCAGAGTCATGAGATCAAGCCCTGCTTTAGGCTCTGTGCTCAGCAAGGAGTCGGCTTGAGATTCTTTCTCTCTCTCTCTCCCTCTCCCTTCCCCCCCTCTGTTCTCCCTATCTAAAATACATAAATAAATCTTTTAAAAATGTAAAAAAATAAAATAAATAATCAAAAATCCTGTCAGGAATGAACTGTATTTACAAATAACACTTAGAAATTTAGCCTTTCTACCTTGGGTTGAATTTCTTCTTCAAGCAGATTCATTCTCTTAGAACCATTTCCGTCATTCATTATATATTGACTCACCATTACAGTAGACATCTGTTACTTTTTGCTAACCACAATATTGGACATATGTTTTGTCTTCTCAGCATACATGCACTATATTTTTCTATTGGAAACATTCCTATTTTCCTTTCCAAAGCCACCAAACCTCATCTCATCCTCATGGTTCAGGAAAGTGGCCCAGCAAGATTCAATTTCAAAATACTTTCTACAATTTTGGGAAAGAGAAACCTTGTTTCCATTTGGAATTAGAAAGTGAATAAGACAGAGATTTAGAGATCATCTTGCCAACTTGGAATAGAGGAGGCCTCCCTGCCTTCTTGAGCATGAAAGCAATATAGGGAAAAGTAAGATTTGAGAAAATGAAAGTTTCTGAAGGCAAATTTGAACTCCTGGAACCTGTCATTCCTGAAACTTAAACCCTATGTTTTCCTTTCAGTGAACCTACAAATTTGCAGTTTGATTTCCATTTTTATTGCCACAAAGGAAGAGTCATAAATAGTTTGGAAATACTGCTTACTAAAGTATCTTTTAAATAGAAACATTTTATAAAAAGGAAAAATCAAATTCTCTTCAGTATGAATTCTTTGGGAAGAAACTGGATCAATCAAGTCTTTATGTATTATAAGCCTTCTAATTCTACCCTATGATAGATACAAGCGAACTTCATTTTTCAATTTGTGGATCACAGTGTGGTTGTAATTTCAACCACAAGATCTTTGAAAATCTAATTGGCTTCAATTAAGATAAGTTACCATAAGCTATTTCCACTGCTTAGATGAAACTGAGAAAAACTGACAAGTTTTTTCAATCATAACACATAAAACCATCCATAAAATAGATCAGTCTCAGCTGTAACTAGCTGTATTTTCTGATTTTGGTTTTATATCAGGTTTTCAAAGGAATATTAATATAGTGATAGTGAACATCCAGCCATGCAATTGGAAGACATAGAGGAAAATCTTAGAAACCATGTGAATTTGAACAATTCTCTTCATACTCAGAAGTTTTAGGATTTTTTTTATGTAAAGTGATATTATTTAACATCAAGAGTGCTGGCTGTGATTGAGACATGTGAGAATACCTTGTGAACTGTTAAATGCTATATGAATATTACATGTATGTGTGTATATATATGTGTGTGAACATAAGTGTGTTATGTATATGAGTATGGAGAAAATTAGGTTTTACAGAATCCCAGAAATTTTTCTAGATTGTATGAGGAAATGATACATTGTGGGATTTAAGAGCACTGTCTCGGTAGCCAGATATCCTGGGTTCAGGTCACATCTCTGCCACTTACTACTTATATAACCTTGCACAAGTTTACCTCTTCTTAGGGCCTCCATTCCCTCATGTGTAAATAATTTTCATTAATAATTTAGTTAACACAGATATAAAGCTTAGAACAGTTTGACCTTTGCTTGGTGTATGATTAGCCCTCTACTACTATTAACTTTTAGTTTGAACAATTATTAGGTAATTCTTTGTTGTGGTTTGCTCAGCCCTTGACTCAGATTCAGTTTTCTCAGATATGGCCCTCTTTGGTTTTTCCATTATTTGTAATCTGGACAATATTTGTATACTTCTTCCATTTTCCAGAATGCTGAACATGTCAGGCATGACATCAAGGCAGAGAGCCCAGAGAAAACAAGTTGTTACATTCTTGCCCCTGGAAACAATCAAGTTTCTTGGATAGGTGACAATTTCCTCTTTGGGTGACATCAAGGGGCAACAGATATTACGTTTGCTGGTTTATCACTGGGTTTTCCTGGTAGATGATGAGTTCCTTAAGGTCATGAGTCTTTCTACATTTATCAGAGCAAACCCAGGGTCTTTGAAAAGAAGTTGGAGGATTAAAAAAAGGAGCCAGGCAGGGGTGAGGAAGAAGAAACTTGGAAGAGGAAGTGGAAATTGCAAAAATTTGCACTACTCTGTAAAGTATTGAAGCTGGAATGAAAAAAAAAAAAAAGCCAAGACGTATTGCTGACAGTGATAATTGAGAAAGAGTGTGTAAAAAGACAGTAATAATTTAAAGATGTAGTGGTGGTGACATTAATAATAGTAACAGTAGAAATAATTGGTGTCAATGTAAAAGAACTAATTTTTCCTTAATCTTTGACATCAGTGGTGGTCTTGCTAACACTCAGATATGTTTCAAGCAATTGGAGCTTCTTCCCACTGCTCTGGAAACCAGCAGAAATATTTGAAATCATGCAAGTTAAAATTTATCTTAGTGAAACTTTGGTCGCGTCAACAAAGGAAAGAATTTGAAAGGCCATATTTACATTAAGGCATCTGGGATATCTCTATCTACTGTACTATCTATCTATCTACTGTAGTTGGAGACTACAGCTCCAAGAGAAACAAAACTGTTGGCTTCTGGCATTCTTCAGTCTTCCAATATGGCAGATGGTGATAGTTTCAATGAAATGAATTCACATAGAAGGAAAACTCAGATTTTTCTGGGAAATACATACAAACATTCCAAAACAGTGGTTTTGCACATAGATGGTATTGATGATACATCTCAGAGAACTCTCTGTGAAGAGGATTTGTTAAAAATTAAAGTGCTTATATCTGTGTTTTGAAGTCTTTTATCTCTGTGGTAAAGATCTCTCTAGTTTCTTCTATGCTTTTTTCAAGCTCAGCATGCACCCCAATATTTAGAGTAAGTAGCATTATCAATAATAACCAAACTCTGGAGGGAGGCCAAATGTCCATTGACTGATGAATGAATAAAGAAGATATCATATATACATGATACACATATCATATACACACATAATGGAATATTATTGCACCATCAGAAAGAATGAAATCTTGCCATTAGCAACAATATGGGTGAAACTAGAGGGTGTTATGCTAAGCAAAATAAGTCAGTCAGAGAAAGACTAATACCATATGATTTCACCCATGTGGAATTTAAGAAGCAAAACAGAGGAACATAAGGGAAGGGAAAAAAAAGAGAGAGAAGCAAACCATAGAAGACTCTTAACAGTGGAGAACAAACGGTTGCTGAGGGGAGGTGGGCAGGGGATGAGCTAAATGGGTGATGGGTATTAAGGAGGGCACTTGCTGTATTGAGCACTGGGTGTTATATGTAAGTGATAAATCAATAAATTCTGCTCCTGAAACTAATATTACACTATATGTTAACTAACTAGAATTTAAATAAAAATTTGAAGAAAAAAATTAAAGGTGTTATTAGATTTACTTTTCAAATGGCTGTTCAAAGTTGTGTGGTATGGATCCATCCAGATTTGAAAGCAGAGGCTTTGCCTCAGCAATAACATCAACCCAGGTTATGAAGGCTCAGCAAGCTCTGAAAAGTGAAAGTGGAGAAGAAATGCTGGTCCCATTCCCAGACATGCATGTGGAAGTAAAACAGAACACAGAACTACCTGACTACCTGCGTAAGGATGAGAGCCCACAAGGAGCAGGACAAAGCATTGTCTTAGGTTGACTCACCTGGAAGGTAAAGTTCCTGCCAGAGCAAAGCCGTAAATTTTTATCCAGATCGTTTTACAGGTGACTTTAGTTTGGTTCTCAAGGACTGTGTGAACCAACAAGGGGCCAGTTTTCCATTGTTGTGGTGAACTGTCAAGTACATGTTGCAATAAGTTATCATGAAAATTTTTTAGATTACATGATTGTGTACGCTGCATTTTACATTTTATTGGCCAGTTTGCCCCACTCAGTAGTAAAAAGGACAGATGCTACAAGCGGAGTTGCTTTGTTATAAAGGTCTTATAAAAAAGTTAAGGCAACTGCAACAGCATTTTTTGAAATATTGTAAAATAATAATAGGTAATATAATTTTCAAAAAGAAGAGAAATCAAGTCTGCTTCATTACTTCTATACAAGGAATAATATCTAGAACCAAGAAGGTATCAAATAAATATTTAATGTTTAAATACAATTATAGTAAGAAGATGGGAATGCATTCGTTGAAATAAGTAAATGCTTACTATGCACCCACTGTTGTTCAGAACGATCAAAGCTTAAAAGAAAGAAAAAAGAACGATCAAGACTTTTATAGGGATGCAAATGAAATGATTTAGTTAGAAAGCAGGAGAAAAACTTGCATTTGGGTGAAGGGCACAGTATATGCCTAATACAGTAGGAGGTATGATTTGAGAATTCTTGCGGTCTGTGATAAATCCCAGATTGAAGGAAGGAAGCAGAAATTTCTCCAGCTATTTTAAACATCACACTTTTTTTGCTACAAGTAATTAGGTAATTGAAAAATCCTGGAAATAGTTAGAGAAGCAGAGTCTAGGCTTGTCCTTAAGGAACAGCTGCTGAGTAATACCACCTACAAGCTGGAGCAACGTCGGAGCCTCTATATCTGCAGTAACCAGGAATGGGTAGGAATTAGGAAAGGACTGTTGCATTCAAGAACATACCACTGTAGATGTGAACCAAAAATCTGGAAACTGCTGATGTTGTAAGAGCTGTCTGTCACCCATGAAGACGGTGAATGAAAACCTGAACACTGCAATAGAGAGTCTAATATCCTCAGCATTGAGACTAACAGAATGGTACTCTCTCTTACATTCAACCCCTCAAAGTTCAGTAAGTACACCCAACTGGCACAGTAAGTAGACTCCAAGAAAGTTGAATGGGTACCACAGACCAATCCCCAAATATACAACAGCTCTGTTTTGATTATTCATCTGCAAAAACCCTTCACCTATAATTGTTCTTTCCAACAATAATGATAATAGTAACAACAAATTTCTGTCAAACACGTAATAGTCAGCAGGCAGTGTTTATAAGCTTAAATTATACATTCTATGATGTAAAAATATGTAGATTTAATGATAGCAAATATATTGGCAATTTCACACACACAAAACTCTTATATATTAAATGACTTGTAGTACTAGGCATTGTTTAAACAATTGTATGTAATTTTTAGAAAAGTAAGTAAAAGTGTATATTGGTTGAAGTTATAAACATATTTAGCAGTAAAACACTCAACAAGTACAAAATGGGAAAACATTGTAATTTTAAAATGACTGCCATTTATTTTGCCTTCATACTCCAGGGATGTCATCTCTAAGGGTACTAGTAACATGACCTCTGTATCTACCCCAGGCTTACTTCTCCCCCATGTTGAATGAGTGTCCACAACTTCCTAGGGACTATTCTGTATGCTTAGGATGTGTCATGGAACAAAAGATTCAAAAACTGCCACCCTGAATGTGTAATTTTCAGTTGGGAGAAAGATTAAATGAGTAATTAAATATTAAAGATTAAATTAGTAATAAAATAAATAATGAAGTGCAGAGTATATTTGGAGGTGATATTGTAAAAAAAATAAATAAAGAGTACAACACAAAGCAAACTTGGGGGTTGCCGTGTTAAATAGGGTAATAGGGTTTCAGGGTAGGCCTTCCTGTGAAGGTGAGGCTTCAGCAAAGATAAGGGCTTGAGGGAATTATCTAGAGGAAGAGAATCCTAGGTGGAAGAACAGGTCAAGCAAATGTCTTGTATGTTTGCAGACAGACAAGAAGGCCAGAATGACTGCCTGGAAGAAACTGGGGTAAGCAGGAGAAGGAGATTAGAATAGACAGATGCTGGGAATCCATCTTGCAAAGGACTTGAGGCCAGTATGTGTACTTTGGCCTTTATTTTAAATGAAATAGTGAATGGGGAGTTTTGTTTTGTTTGTTTTTGTTTTTTAACTGAGAAACGGCCTATTTTCATAAACATTTTTCAGTGATATTGCCTCTATTCCTGATAAAGTACTGGAGAATGACTTACCTAGCATAACAATGGATAAATTGGACCACAGAGTGCTTTCCAAAGGAGGTTTGCCCCTAAATACCTGTGCCATGAGGAAGAGGATAGGATTCATGTTCTTTCTGGGAGACTAGACACCCAGATGATAAAGAAAAAATGAAAAGGAGAGTGTGGGAATGAGGAAATGGCATCCTGAGGAGTATTTTCTTTCCAAAATTTCTAATCAGATAAAAGAAGTGAATGAGGGTACAGATCAATTTATAATATTTTGTGGGGAACTCACCCAAATAGAACAGAACATTAGGACTGAGGAAGAAATATTTTTGTCCAGCAGGTCCATTCTCGTCTGCTCTTCTGCCAATAAATAAGGACCCTATCCTGTTGGGAAGGCCTGAGGTCATTCAGTTGAGTTAGTCATTCTAATTCAAGTGAGTGCTACATGGCCATTTGGCTATGCACCTAAACTCCATCTTTGAATCCAGTTTTAATTGGTAATGTTTGTTTAATCTACATTAATCTAACTTCTCGTTGTTGGGTTGCTTGTAAATTGGGTTGGGGTTTTACTTGTTAATCATTGAAATCTGAACCAAATGAAAGCATAAATATTCAAAAGTAGAGGGGAGGAGGGCAGAAGGAGTCATTTGGAGGAGGCAAGAAGGAAGGGCTTATCCTCCAATAGGAAAACTCTCCAGAGGAGGGCATTATTGTCAACTCATTGAATAGAGGAATTTGGGTTCTAGGGTACATTTGCACTGAGTTCTCCAAGACAGTGGCATTTGAATTTTCCCAACGTCAAAGGTGCCACATGGATTAGCTGGCAGCAACAGTCATACCAAGTACCAAAATATATTAAGATACATCTCTTTAGAACTGGGAACCATAGGACACATGAGGTAAAAGGAAAGATGAGAGTCACTTTGGGAGTCTCTACAATATTTTGAAAAGTATGATGAAACTAGGTTGGAAAAACTTGGAAAAGCTGTCATTTATATTTTAGATACCTATTAAAAGTCTTGGCTGTCACCCCTCCAGATATCACCAAAGAGTAATTAAAAGATTTCATTTGAGGTGAGCAGAGAAGTTTGTAATTTGAGACATATGTTGGAGCGAGCATATTTTCAGTGGGGAAAAAACAAGCTGACTTGTAAAACGATGTAAAAGTGTTAACCTGATACAGAGAAGAATCTCCAGAAATATGTCTTACAGTTTGTGTCTAGAAAAGAATGGAATATATGTACAAAAATAAGTTGGAACAACATAGAGGAAGTAAAACATACTTTCTAAACTTTAAATGGATCCTATTTCTGTAACCCTACAAGGTAGTTTCAGAATTTATTTATTTTAGTTTGAATATTTTGTTATTGGAATAATTCTTTGGGATATTAATGTAGAAGGAACATCTATGTTCAATTGAAGCAGGAAAGGATTGGGATTGGACAATGTTTACAGAGTTATTTCAGTTTAATGATTCTCAAACTTCTGTGTGCAGAGGAATGATGTGGGAACTTCTTAAAATTTCAAATCCTAAAGCTTTAGCCCCAGGGACTCAGATTCTTTTGAACTGAGATAAGGTGCAGATATCATTGTAATGAGTTTTAGCCATGAATCTAATGATTCCAGTGTGTGTTGCCCGACATATGTTGATCAGCGCTGCAGTAGCGTAAATTAGAAAGGATGAGCCCTGAACTTGGGGGTGGCAGTGGGAATGAAAAGAAGACAAGAAATTAAGAAGATATTTTTAGTGTTCAACTCTCAAGGTTCACCAAGTAAGCATAAGCACTGGATAATAGAGGACCATAAGTAGTTCTAACAACCCAAGCCCTGGCAATGAAGAGAATGCTGACATTCTTAAAGTGAATAAAAACTTAAGGAGAACTATATGATGGAGCAGGAGGATAAACTTTGCTTTAAGACAGCTGGGATTTAAGATGGCATAAGGCAAGTGAAATACAGATGTGCCCACTAAGTAACTGCTTTAGGACTAGGGAGAGTGATGACGGTGAGAGACCTCCATCCAGCAATCTTTTGCGTGTAGTTACCAAGTGAAGCTGTAAATGTGGTAAAGGAACTTGAAGCTTGGAGAATCCATACGGTGAATGGGGAAGGCGAAGCCTTGGACGTAGTTATGAAAACCATGTTTTCCCTGAGAAGTGACCCTTGAGATAAAATTAGAAGGTGGGCAGGTATTAATTTGGAGAAGAAGAAAAGAAAACATAATCCAAGCAGAAGCCATAGCCTCTGGGAAAACCCAGAGACAGAGGGATGGGAAAACCACTGCCTGAAGAATATCTCCAATGGCAAGGATGAGGCCAGGTTATGAGGGCTTTCATCTTTATAGACCACGTGAAAGAAATTTTTCGTTAGAGCCAGAGCCATGAGAAGCCACAGGAGGCTTTTAAAGGAAGGAGTGTCCAAGAACAGGATGCTGAGGACCTGCCATAAGATGCTGTCATAATTTTGGAACAAGGATTAACTGCAGTGTTAATTCCAGCCTGTTATTGCTTTCCCATATACAGGACAGCTGAACGTATCATGAAGAGTCTACCTTGCCAGGTGCCAATCCTGACTCCACCCTCATTGCGTTAACTTGGGGAAATTACATAATTTGGTGTTTATCAACATTGGTTTCATATTAAAACCACAAAATGGGCTTTAAAAAAATATCAGTGCATGCCCCCACCTCCCAGAGAGTCTAAATTCAAGCCCTGAAGGTATTTTTAAATCATCTTCATGTATTTCTAATGTGTCTCCAAGACTAAGACCCATGGACTGTCGCTCAATGTCTCTTTTTCCTTTGGTCTGAAAATGAGCTGATCATAATAGTACCTAAACCTTGGAGATGCCATTAGAGGATAATATGAGATGGTGTCCAAAAAACACTTAGCATAGACTTGGGCATGTCGGGAAACTTAAATGTGCACCTGCCATCATCATGGACTTATTACAGACATTCTCATTATTGCACAGAGCCGTTTTACATAACAGATCCGTGAAACAACTTTGTCTTCAGCTTCCAGTCTTGTAGTTTGCCATGCAATGGTTCTTTTTTGCATTAACCAGTTACGGAAGACCCCTGAAGACTCATATGTGGTGACGTCTTCCTGCTTTCTGCTTATAGGCACAGCAAAATGTGTTTGCCTCACTTTTTCCAGACACATGTCTTCAAAAATTATTTATGTTGTTTTTTTCTCATTCCTTCCTGAATATAAAGTCTTTCATTCCTCAACCCTCCCCATCCATCAGGAATCAGCCTTCCTCATCAGCTGAAACAGCCAAATAAAACAAACAAAAAATTAAACACACACACAAGCACACAAACATAAACTAACAGCAAAAAATGGATGTTAAATGTCAGTACAGATGAAATTTAGGTATGTTGAACATAGTTACACTGATGTAATGCCTGTCTTTAAACCATGAAGCAATTGGGATATGCAGAATAATTGTAGAATCAAATTTTTAAGTGACACCATTTCATTCTCTAAAGAAGTACCTACTAGGAATGGTGTTCAGTGCCATCCACCTGAAGCTACCTTATAACCTCCATTCTTGAGTTCTTAGATGATATATAACTTGGAACTTGGTGTTCTGAGTAAAGTGGATCAAGCCAGGCTGCATTTTCCTGCCTGACTTTGGTTCCTGTATTGATTCACTCTTAAGAGGTTGTACTTAGTCCCTAGCTTTCTCATTACAATTTGTCATATATTCTGATCTATCATACCGTTAGCACTTGAGAATAATTTATTTATTATTTTGTGCTTCCTCAAATGTTCTCTTGTTAAGTCGTATATGTCTGCAGCGTAACTTCCTTGAGGTCAGAGACAGTGTTTTCAGGTTGATGCTGGGTTAATAGAGCTGGTCACAACACAACCACCATTTCAGAGAGTGTACAAGGCCTATATTTAATTTATTATTTTGTTCTTAAGAGTCTTTTTTAAAATAACGTTGACACACGTCCTCTCCAATGAGTGGAAGATACCAGCATGACACAAATTAAAATGATAATGCTGACCAGAGCTTCACTTTGCTTCATCACCACCTTTGCTCACTTCACTCGTATGAATATGCTGAGTTATGTTCCTTTCAGTACGATGCTTAGCCATGAACATGACAAGTTAATCATTTTGTCAGATGAAAGCCAAATCAAAGGTAAATGCAAAATCTGTAAAAAAAAAAAGTACCCAAATATAAAAACATGAAAAATATAATGCAAGAAATAAATTTTTATAACCAAAGTTGTATACGTTGTATACATAATTATTAAATATTTTGATTCTTTAATGTATCTTTGCAGTGAAATTGATTTCTTTTGTTAGATAAAAAATAGAAACTCAATATAGAAATGGAAGAAGAGATAAAGAAATTGGATATCTTGGCAGAGGCATTTTTTAATCCATGAAGATAGAAACACTAACACTTCATTAAAAATTATATAAAAATATACAATGTATTTAACTGTAACCATTATTTTCCACTTGGCCTAGTGCTACAGCTTTTCCAGTAATTCCACCTGACAAGAGCAATAGAATTAACTGCCTCTAGCTTCTAAAATTATGTCTTATTTTTCCAATGTAGAAAAATCCTCAGTGCAATTAGCATGTACAGTTTTTACCAACAGTGTTTAGCTGAGTTTCACTGCAGGCACCAAAACATTGTGCTAGGAGCTCTTTGAAGAAGATATTGTTTTCTTTTTTTCCTCCCAAATACTGTACTGTCCATGGTGCACTCACCTTTGAATTTTTAAATCCAGGCTTATCTGAATCTACTTTGAAAGAAATGGTTTGGTGAATTGAAGTGGGAAAAAGTTGTTCCTACTTTTTAGGACATTCAAACATTCTGCTCAAACAGCTTCCAAAAACATAGGTCAGTAAACAAAAACAAAAACAAAAAAATGCAGTGACATAGGTAAAGACTCCCTGCAAGAGAAAATCAATTAACATTTAACAAACATCCTTCAGTGCAGGTACTTAGTTTCTTTTTCTTTTTTTTTAAGTTTTTATTTAAAATCCACTTAGTTTCTATTTCATATAAGTCTGAAAATGACCATGTAAGTTAGACTTAAGTATCTCCAGTTTTTAATATAAGGAAAATAAATTCCGCCCAAATTAATTCACTTCCCCCTCATCACCCATTTAGACAGTGGCCACTTCAGAGCCCCAAACTATCCTTCAGAAGACGGAGACCTTACTCAGCAGACATTTTTGTGCCAGGTTACTTGGTTCCAGTTTTTACAAGAGGTAAGTGCTTTCCTGCTGCATCCTCCATTTTCAGGATAAAATATCCCGACACATATCCTGACTCGAATTTGTAAAAATTCACCCACGAAATAGCATGTTTTTCATATCATTCTGCTTGAGGCTTTAAATTTGAGTCTATTTGCAAGTTCAGAATGCAAAGCTTCTCTCCTGTTTTTTCTTCCATCTATTTTGAGGCGATGACCAATACAAATATTCTCTGCAATCTTTGGAATAATAACTGTAGCCAAAAGTATCGTCACAAAATTCCACAACATTTGAGTTGAAAGACACCTGGGAGATCATTGGATCTGAAACCCTAAAACTGCATAGAAAGACATTGGAAGCTGAGCCTCACTGAGGACAAATAACTCCTTCACAGTGGGTCTCAATCTAGTCACAGAGCTAATTACTGTAAAAACCAGAATTAAAACCCAGGTCCTCTAGCACTTACCTTGGTGCTTTTTTTTTTCTTCACTGTATTATGAGTAATCTTACAAGTGAACAGTTATTTTGCCAATCTTTTAATATTCCTGTACAAGTTTAAAAATATCTGCTCTATTTAATTAAGTTATAACACTCCTTAAAATAATGAGCCAAATTTAAATTCTTTCTAACTTGGGAATTTAAACTGGAGTGCTGAATTGGGCCCTGGGTGCTGTGTACTTCTCAATTAAAGTAACCTGATTGTTCTTTTTGCTTCAGTCATTTGATATTTAATTTCTGCCACTTGACTTATCAATCTTATTTTTCTAAAATGCCCAAATCTATGTAAAACATATTGAACTAGAAGAATGAAAAGAAGGAGTTTTCGGTTGCAGAAAGGGAAATAAACCTAAAATTACTCTAATTCTATGGAAGCTAATTTGAGGCCACATGAAATTACTTCATTTTTTTTATGTACAAACACATTCACCTACCAATGCTTTCATCCTTTTAGAAAAGAATAAATTTTTATTCATTTTCTCTATGAAAAACAAATAGCTTTAAAAAAAATGTTCTTACTGTGCACAATTGAAAATTATGAATTTCTCACTTACATAGATTTCTTAGAACATCTGATATATTTTTTATTCCCTCCATGAGCAATAACATTGTAAATTGAGCTGTTAAACTGATTCATGCTTAGACCAGCAAAAAAGAATAGTAAGTGGCTCTGAATCTTTCATAAATGCGGCAGAAAAGATTTCAGTCTGTGCTTGCCCCTAACCCCTGCTATTTTGTGTCATAATGCATCATTACATACTGATGTTTGCTCTTGTGCAAGTCAGCAAAAAAATGATTACATAGTGTATGCTGGCCCCTTTCCTTGAATTAACTGTGTCACTTTTGATTTGTTATGTTATTGGACCATGTTTTAGGATGTCTTAACATTGGCAGCTGAGACACCAGTATACATAGTTGTCCCCGGAGGTTTGCTATTTTGTCATCTGCACCCTAAACCCTTTAAACTTTTTCATTCAAATAAAATTATTTTAAAAAATAAACTAGTCCTTGAAAGAGAAAAAAATTGATGATGTGATGTGCGATCTAATGTGTGTTCTCGGTTGTTATCTCTTTGTGGAAACTGTGGTATAAAGTAGAGTTATTTTCTGGACTTAGTTATAAAAGAAAATAGAAAAAATATTTGGGTATAAAATGGCCTGAACTAGTATATAGTCTCATAATCCTTTCCATTCTTGTTTGTTCTCTAATGGCTAGGTCCAGTGGTTGGTTCACATTTTGTCCAAATAGCTTCACTGGTAGGGAATTCACTCACTGCCATCACAGACAGTTCTAACCACCAAAATATTTCCCATAATAGCTCAAATATTCTACATATAGTTTTACTCTTTGACCCCAAAATATATCACCTGGGGCTCCTACATAAAGCAGTAATGTATGTACTAAATGAATTTGCCTGATATACTCTGGGTAGGTAACCTAGTATTTTAATAGTCTCAATCCTGCAGGAAAAGCCCAATGTGATTTTCCTATTTATAGATTCATTTATTAAATACTTATTGAGTTATAACTCTGCTCTAGGCTCTAGGATAAGCCTGGGATATTGGAAGGGGATTAAGATATAGTTCTTGTTCTCCCAGAGTTCATGGTTTTGTGGGAAGACAAAAGTGAATTGGTGTACTACTTAAGAAAATAGATAGACTAGGGAATAAGAAAGACCTGGGTTCAAGTCCAAGTTCTGCTACATGCTTGTCAAGTGATCTGGAATGTGTGTGTATGTGTGTGCACATGCATAAGTATGTGTTAGAAGAGATCGTGTATTTAAAGGGCTCAGCAAAGTTGAATTGAGACAGGTGGTAAGACCAGTTAAGAGGTTGATGTGAAAATCATCTACATTACAAAATTCATGAACTAAACTAAGAGAACGGCCATTTTGTGACATTGGGCATGGAGAAAAGAGACAGAATTTAAGTAATATTTTTGATTCTGTGATAAATGTACTATGAAATGAAGATTTCAAATATATCGGCTGGTAATATGAAAAAAATAGGAAGTAATGCTAATTTTGAAGACAGTAGAAATAATATCTGCCATTTCTTGGAGTCAAATTTTGAATTTTTGGAGAAAAACCTGAGAGGGTTAAAATCACAGAAAATAAGAGTTTAGGTGCACTGATCTGTGCACAGGATCTGTAAATAGGAAATAGGAAAAATAGTTCATGAAAAACAGAATTGATATTTAAATGTCTGCTAAGGCAGTTCTTGGACCAAGTTGTCCTGAAAATACAGTCATTTAAGACTGTGTTCATATCAATTCAGAATTGCCGACCTACAGACTGACATTTCTTTAATGTTACAGTTATGTTACAGCTTTTAAAAATGCATTTTTGAAGTTAAAAGCAAAGGATATGTATTATTTTCATCATTGATTCGTTTATTGTTTCGGTAGCTGAAATTTAGACAAATTTAGAATGTCACATAGCCTCTATTGTACTTATAGAAAGTATATGGAAAAGATAACTTCTTGAGGTCAGATCTGAGAGTCAATAATTTAATGTCTAATTGACAGATAATAATGAAAAAAATAAGCTTTCACTTTACCTTCCCTCTCTCTCTCTCATACACACTCTTGCTTTCAGTTTTACTCTTTAACTAAATTTAGTTCCTTTGTGTGAAGTTGAAATAGATTGTCATCTGATTGAGGATGTTTTGGATAATGAATGATATGGAGAAAGAGAAAGTGCTTAATATGTTCCCAAGCAATTCTCCAGTTTGCTGAAAGCATTGGTACAGGACAGTGACATGGCCTTTCTGTCTTGCTTGTGGAAGGAGTTTACTGGTGGGAAATTAAAAGTGGGGAAAAAAATGCAAGCAGAAATGTCAGACCATTTATATTCCTAAAAGCGAAAATAATTTTCAACTTACACATCAAGACAAAGTCAGGCAAGAAAATCTTTACAAATGTGCTTTTTTTCTCAGTGGTATTCACAGCACTAATGCATTTACAAGATGTTAAATCACATACTTAAAAAAAATCAGATTGAAATGGGAAACAATTTTCTAACATATTTGAATCCACTTCCATTACTAATGTAGACACTCCCCAGAACCTTTGTATATCAATTCAGCTATTAATGGGAGTTGACATGTCATCATTCAGGTCTGTTCATTGCACTGGTGCTGATTGTGCCAGCTACACCAGGGAAATATGGAGACAACCAGTGATTTGGAGTAGTTTTGCCCGAATAACCTTTCAAAGTCCTTCCCTAAAATATGATGCAATGCAAATATATGAATTTTTGATTAAAAATGGCTTTCAACAATATGAAATTTACATAAAATAAGAAAGGAAAGTATTTCAACTTTGCAAATATAGCCATCAGATGTGCATAATATCTGGCATGCAGTAGTGCTCAATAAATGTGTGTTGAACAATGAAGAGGTAATTAGGTGGGCGATACACCCGATTACACTTCATGCACCTACATAGGTATTGTGATACTTTACTAGTACATGGTTATCCAGCTCAAAATATATCTATCTCAGAAATAACAACAACTCATTGAATAATTTTTTCTGACTAGGTAAGATTATTTAAATAATTGGCACTTGCAGACTTGTTTATAAACCATGATCAGTCACTGAATATATATATACTGTATTGTTCTATGCCCAACTTAATCATATCAGGAAATATATCCCAGGAAGCTTTTACCTATCCAATTCCAAGTTGGAATGGATGAACACTTGGAAGGCAGAGGGAAGAAACAGACATTAGGTTTGTGATAGACATATTGCCTAACGAGAAACCAAGTGGTACAGATGTTTTCCAATTTATCCTGTTCTTGTCTGCCCTGCACCCTACTCCACTTCCCATGACTGCTAGCCATGGTAAACAACAGCAACCCCAGGTCCACCCCCAAATGCTTTGTTGCAAAACTCAGAGCAGAGGTAGACACAAAGAGCAAAGAACCAAAACCCTTCCACGGACTCCTAGACCAGCCCCCTTTGTGCTGCTATTCTAGCAGCTAGATGTAATAAGCTTCAATATTTCCCTGATAATTCTACACACTTTTTTCTATTTCTTCAACTCTTACGTGTGTATCATTATTGCCCTGGATCCACAATCATATAACATTAGATTCCATTAATAAATTTCTTAATTCATAATTCTTAGGGTGGTTCTCCTTCACTGATTTTATCCAGCCAAAGATGGTCACAATGATATCTCCTGTTCCTCATGCTCTTGTGCGGTATGAATTGCTACTTCTTCATCAAGTAATGAGGATAATTACTCTCTTGAGTCAAGGCCAGGGAGTGGGGTCTGTGACTGTGTACTAGTAGAATTTCCAGGCCTGAGGCTTAATTGGCCTGGTAGCTTCTGCTTCCTCTCTTTTGGAATGCATGCTCTAGGGAAGCCAGTCTACATATGAAAATTTTGACCACCCCAAAACCTCCATGTTGTGCAGCAGACCAACTTAATGTACAAAAACGCAGTGTTAGGAATAAGAGATAATCGACCCATCCTGAGTGTTCCAACCTTCCCAGTTGAGGCCCCTGTCAAATAAAAAGAAAAAAAGCTTAAACAATTTAGTAACATATTTGATGTCCTTTATTCAAAGGAAAACAGTTCATGGATTAGGGGACCACAGGGCCTCATAGCAGTGGAGCATTGTTCCCAAGGGATTTGGAGCAAGAGTGTTTTATAGATTGTTACAGGCAATGAGGGGCAAGATGGAAAGCAGGCATAATTGGCGAGGCTTTTATAAGCCCAGGAGGTGCTATTTCCCTAGGGTAAGACAAACTAGCAAAAGCTGGGATGTAGGATCGTGATTGGTGTATATTAGGTTTCCTTGACAGTGAAGCGTTTCCCATAAGGGCAGTCTGATAGGTTTAGATTTGTGATGTAGGCCAGGCCACTAGGGGTGCCTCTATTTTGCAGGTCCCCTATTCAAATTAACTTTATCACCCAGACATTGGAATTAGTCCAGCCCACTCAAATTTCAGACTGTACGACACCCAACTGACCATTTCACAGCCACACATGATATTTGGTTCAAGAACTGCTATGTAAACCTGGTCTACACAAAGACCTATGAAAGAGAATAAGATATTGCCACTTTAAGATACCCGGGTGTGGGATTGCTTATTAACATAATTTTAATAACAAAAGCAGTGAATTACATGCACTCTCTACTTCCTTTGATACCCTAATTTTACCTCTGCAGTTCATCATATAAGGGATTTAGCAGTAGGTAAGTGAAGTTGAGCAACCCATTCAAAGTTCAAGAAATGATATATGGGAATTGTTTAACTTTTAATAATTCCATTGCTAGGTTCATTTTTATACCATGGGACCATTTGCTGGGTGAGATTTACAAGCATGACTCAGGCTGCAGTACTCAAATAAACAAAAACTATTTTTAAAGCAAGCAATGACGGAGTCCCATTGCTTCTTGCTTATGGGCAAAAGATATTTTGAAAGAGAATATGCATTGTGCACCAATTTTTTAAAATAAAATTCATTTTATAGCACTATATCACCCAGAAAATGTCTTCATTTTTATTTCCTCCCTTTATGTACTTTGATTGTTGGAGAAGGTTGAAGTAATGGGTAGCTCAGAGATTTTGGCAGCAGGATTTTTGACCAGAAATTACTTAAAAGTCACTTTAAATTCAGTTCTGATGAATTAGTGGAGATTTGTTGGTTCAATAGGAAAAAGAGGTGCCTTCATGGCATGGTTTTTGCCTAGAAATTTATTGTGGAGGTGCTGGTTCTTGCATCAAGCAAACAAAATTTTGAATTCTTCTCTTACTACTTAGCAGGGTTTTTTTTACATTTACACATTAATCTTTCTGAGATTTAGTACTCTGGTATGTAAAACGGGGAGTATAAAACATATTTATATGGTCCTTTTTTAAAAAAGAATTCTATGCCAAGGATTTTGGTACTTGGAAAATTTCAGTGAAGGCTACTCCCCTTTATCTCTGAACTCCCACTTACCTCCACCCTTGCTTTCCTCTGCCTCACTCAAGTTCTGTTTTTGTTTTGTTTTTTTTAACTTTCCTCAATATCTTCATTCAGAATTCTGGTCTACTACTCAAAATTGTTTAGCACTGTGTCTATTTCTTTCTGGGAATGAACACATACTATATCCTAAGTTTTCTTTACTGTGACAACTTATCCTACCTTTCTCCATATAATAATAGCTCATATTAATTGAGCAATTATGTGTGAAATGTTATCTTAAGAAATATATTTTTAAGTTGTTTAATCTATAATGCATGTGTTATTAATGTCCCCATTTTACAGATAGAAATGTCAAGGACAGAGAGTGATTAATGACATAAGTCAGGAAACTAGTAAAGAGTAGAGTCCTCCAGACAAATAAAATTAAAGTAGCCTGACAGTATCCCTTTTCTGAGAGTGAGCATTAACACTTATAATGAATAAACCAAAATTAGCATTTTGCTTATGTTACTGTTTCTCAAAATGTGTTCCATGATTAAGTCTATCAGAATTTTCTTGGTTGCTTGTTAAAATACAGATTCTTGGGCCCATCCCAGAATGGCAGTGAGAAGCTCTGAGATTGGAGTGCAGAAATCTGAGCCTTCAATAAGATTTCTCAGTGATTTTGGTACAGTAAAGTTTGGGAAGCTTGGATTTAAGTCTCTAATAAATATAGCTCTGGTTCACACAGTGTCTCTATTTAATATCGATTTTTAGCCGTTTTTGTTTTTGTTTTTTTAATTTAAAAAGGCCAGGTGAATGGCAATGAATGTAGTGGTTTGGTCTTCCTTGTGTTACCTTCTACGCTCTCACACTCCCTCTGACTCCAAGGTACTTTTTGCTCCCACACTCACTACAATTTTCTACAAACACTGATATTCCACGTAAGTCAGTGGATTACCTTTTTCATAGTTATTTACTATTTCACAGTATTTTTCAAAAGAGAACTTCTGGGCTGAATTTTGCTCCACCCCCAATTCATACATTGAAGTCCCAACCCCAGTTCCTAATGTGACTGTATTTAGAGATAGACCCTTAAAGGAATAATTAAGACAAAATGAAATCATGTGGATGGACCCTAACCCAATCTACTTGTGTGTTTATAAAAAGAGTAGATTAAGACACAGACAAGAAACTATGGAACGACCGTGTGAGGACCCAGTGAGAAGGTGGTCATCTTTATGGCAAGGAGAGAGGCCTCAGAAGAAACCAAACCTGCTTACACTTTGATTTTGGACTTCCAGCCCCCATAGATCTGAACCTTATATACTATATTCAGAGAACTAATAGATATCTAAATATTCAAACAACCCTTCTCCACTATGTTTTATACTATACCATTATCTACATTAAAGCTACTCTCTACTATTCTTCTCCAACATTTCTATTCTTCTTTGATATCTCTTAGAAAAAAAACCAAGTTTGCCCTAATTTCCCATGGACACAGAATATCCAAAAATTCCCTGGAAAGAACCAAATGTACTCCTGGAATAGTAAAATATGATAGAATAGATTACTGTTGGTAAGTACTCAATTCTTCTCCCCACCAGCAGAGAATTTTCCTTTACCCCTTAATTTATTTTAATCATGATGATTTTTTTTTTTGGCTTATTTTTGCATTAGTTTCAAAGGAAACAAAAAGAGGACTCCACTCCTGGCACTAATTTCTGAATTCTCCATTGCTTAAAATACCAATCATATGTTCTCACTCATGAATCTCAAGTAGGCTTGGGATCACTTAATAGAGGGTAGCTCAGCTGGGAAGCTTGGTTCATGCTTTGCTGGGCTACTTGCCATTTATTTGTAGCTTTTGTTGCTTGATATTTACTAATTCATATTCATATTAATTTTATGCTTAACATTTGTAATTAATTCACACACCATTTTCAATTATAATGCTTCAAATTCACATATACATAGAACTTTCATTTTTAACATCGTTCTACAAGGATTTTGTCACATTTTAAATACTCAGAATTATAAATATGCTAACTTATTTAGTTATTTGAAGAACCAAAAAGAAGACCTGAAATTCATTTTAAGAGATACATACATTTCTTTTCAAAATTATGACATTCTATGTCAATATTTACAGCTTGAAAAGAAAACCCTAGATTTGAATTGTGTCTTGAAGAATTACAGTGGTGGACAAATGTATAACGTTATTTTACTGTAGTGCTTGGAAAATATAAAACATGCAAAATGGTCCAATAATTTGCTAAGAATAAATAGAAACAGAATTTGATGTAAAAGCAGGCAATCATGTGGATGTGAACAGAAAATTGAAACTAATACTGATAGTCAAAGACATTTTTGCTGAGATTATGCAGATAATTGGAATTAGTATAAACTGAAATAGTACACAATGACAGTAACATAGTATATGAATAGAGGAGTTTGTAAACTTTGGTGAACAAAACATGTTAATTCAACCATTCATTTACACTGTTTTATCCAACACATAGTTATTGACTCCCAACCTCTTATGGGGACAGTTTTAGTCACGTAGGATCTGTAGGAACAACACAGCTAAGATACTTGGCCTCATGGAGCATATTTTCCAATGGGGGAAAACAGAGTAAGTGAGTAGATAAACAAGACATCAGCTGCCAAAATTGCTTTGAAATGTTAAGTTCTATGGGAATAAAATTAAGAAATGTAATTTAATACTGAAGCATTTTAATAATTGGAAAAAAGCAAGTACTTATATTCTAATATTTTCATTGTAATGCTGGATTCCAAACACATCTAAGGACAGCAACAAAACCCCTGCAACATGCATGACCTTTATTGGTGATTATGGGTCCTGATATATTTCATCTGGCAAATTTAAATATTCCCATTTGTAAAAGAGACAACACAATACTAAAATGTTGCCTTTTATGGAATGTACAATACTGTTATCAATTTTATGTTATAAATAACTAATTTCTGGACATTGGGTAATTTCAAATATTCTATATGGTACAGCTATCTATGCGGATAAGGGAATGGAAAAAGTGAGGATAGGAATGTTTTTGTTTTGTTTTGTTTTGTTTTGTTTTGTTTTACTGGCATTTCAGTTTTTGATCTAGTTTTATCCTCATTACTCTTGTTAAACTAGATGAAAGTTGGGACACAAGAACATTTGGTTTCTTGAAGTTGAACATATCCTATAAAAAATCATTTTATTGCTATTTTAAGAAATATTTTTATACGTGTTCTATATTTTAAAAAGTGTTTTTATGGACTGATAGAAATGTATTAAAGGGTTATATAAATCCAATAAGCATAATTAGAAACATTGAGGAAACCAATATAGTGAATATTTATTTACTACTGCAAAATTTCCATGAAATGGGCAAAAATAGTCACTAAATTAATTTCACCACTTAGAGTTTACCCCTAAAACTATGTGAAAAAATAATTACAAGTTCATTTTAATTTAAATGAAATATACTCTTTCATATTTCAAGAAAGTAAAATTTTCAAAACAAATTATCTTCAAGTCTGTTCTGTTACAAAAAGTAGTCTATTTTTGCCTCTACATAAAATTTGGATGGAATAATGTCATTTAATGAAATCTTTTGTAAATGCCTGCCTCTGGCAAGGAACAATTTAAAAACAAAGGATAAAATGAAAAGTTAATATGTGTCACTAATCAAGGATGTACACATGCAGTTTGTTTTTGAGAAGAGCTGGTACAAACAGTATCTTGCCTTAGGAAGACAGCAATCTAACCTAAATAAATATGAATTACTACAATGTCATCAAAAAAACTGCCTTGTATCACAAACATTTAAGCTGGACCCCAAAGGTTTAGTTCATCCAAGGATTAAGCTGTGCATGTCCAGATTTATTCTCTTTAAATCCATTTGAACAGCAGTAATTGTTCTTTTAATTTCTCAAATTGTTTTGCATATGGGCCTTTTATGGTTGGCCTGTGGTGATTTAAATATTTTGGGGGGAGAGATAAGGGGTAGAAAGCAGGAAATATGTGTAGCAGTTTTGTCTCTATAAAATCAGGATTAAGTTGAATTTTGTTCATTTTTTTAAAGAACTTATTTATTTGAGAGAGAGAGAGAGAACTAGCAGGGGGAGGGGCAGAGGGAGAGGGAGAGACAGACTCCCTACTGTGCAGGGGGCCCATTGTGGGGCTCCATCTCAAGACCTTGGGACCCCGATCTGAGCAGAAGGCAGATGTTTAATCCACTGAGCCACCCAGGTGCCCCTAAATTGAATTCTGTTTAAAAACAAGGTTTAAATTAGAGGAAAAAAGTGAAAGTAAACAATATTTTTTAACTATAATAATAAGCAGTTGCTCTCCTAAAATTATTTTTTATTCTCTCAAATAACCATAAACTTTCAACATCCTAAACATCACCCACATAGACCACCCATTTAATGGTTAAATCTCTTTATACATTTTTAAAGGTACTTTTTGAGATAACTAATGACTTGAAGACTTCTGGAATCCCAGCAGTTTATGGGACATCCAGAATTAATCTCATAATCCCTTTTGTTACCATAGAAATATATGTTTAACAGTTTCAGAAAGAAAAAGTTTTCCCTTAAGAATACGATGAATTGGGAGCTCCTGGGTGCCTCAGTCGGTTAAGCACCTGACTCTTTAATCTTGGCTCAGTTTGTGATCTCAGAGTTGGGAGTTGGAGCACTGCTTCAGGCTCCACACTGGGCATGGAACTTGCTTAAGATTCTCTCTCTCTCTCTCCTTCTGCCCCTTCTCTCCTTCTTAAAAAAATAAAATGAATTTTAATAATGCTAAATAAAAATGATACATATATAATACCTCTTTGCCAGTATGGAGTAATGGTCTTAAATAGATATTAGTAAGTTTTGAAAAAATTTATTTTAATTATTTCAGTATTCTAGACAACAGTCAGCAATTCATGGAGATTGGAATGCTTCCTTGTTATTAGAAGGGGCATTTATAAGTAGGACATAATCCTTTCTTATTTCCTTAGCAGAGGTGATTTCTCTAGGTCATAATATGGCAAGATGCCATATCTATCCCGTGTTCAAGATCTCTTGTTATATTCTGTATTCCTTCTCCTTTCCTTTCCCAACCAGATCAGTGTCCACCTCTATTCTGTCTGACAAATGAATCACACCCTTAGCAATTTGACAATAATTGTGATGAGCAATAAAAATCTTCCCTAAGTTTCAATATTATAAAAATATTTTAAGGGGCGCCTGGGTGGCACAGCGGTTAGGCATCTGCCTTCGGCTCAGGGCGTGACCCTGGCATTATGGGATCGAGCCCCACATCAGGCTCCTCCGCTATGAGCCTGCTTCTTCCTCTCCCACTCCCTGCTTGTGTTCCCTCTCTCGCTGGCTGTCTCTATCTCTGTCGAATAAATAAATAAAATCTTTAAAAAAAATATTTTAAGATAAATATTATCGGTGCCCATTTGTGTTCTTTGTTGTATTTAATGTTACTTGAATTTAAATCAGGATCAGACATATGTGTTTTCTCCTCAGTAATATAAAAACCCATCTTACCTGAGGATAATAATTATACCTTTTTGAATTAATGGTTGTTCCTACAACTAGTATATAACATAGTCTATGTTTAAAAATTATAAAAAAGATACATAAGGGAATAATTGAATGTATATGTTAATGAATTAATGTCTTCTAAAACAGATAAAAAGAGTATTACCTTTAGATTTTTACTTGGTCATAGAAGTATCATTTATAAAGATATATCATATATGTATACACTTTGTATACTAAAATGATATGAACATTAACATAAGATTGAGATTTAAATTTATTAAATTCCACCTCAAAATATTTCAATTGTTTCCTTTGTTGTTTATATTGGTTTGATAAGCCCTTGAATCTTATTAAGCTTATCTATGTTGTAAAGGAGAATGTATGTTATTTGTATGATTATCATCATCAAACGTTGTACTGTCACTATCTGATCTGTCCTAACCCTGTTGAGTATATTCAATGAGGGATGGATTGATTTCATAATGTATTTCTCCATCTGTTTTGTCTCTATATCTTCTACATCTCTGTCCCCCTCTATCTACCTCCCCATTAATCAACAAATTACATTTTCTCTCTAGAACCAATGAGCTGATTCAGAAAGAGAGCTTTCTTTGGAGACTTTCACAAATGACTAAGATGTGTAGTTTTTTCTTCCTTTTTTTTTTTTTTTCATCTCTTGACCCTAGGGAAGATGGATATTGAATTGACAAGACATGCACTCTAAGAATCAAGATATAACTACGCTGGATTATATGTCTCTAGAGAGTACTTTGATTATACAATCTGATTACCTTTCAACTGGGATCTTCTGATCCACATGTTATCTAAATTAATCTTTTCTGATGGGCAACTCATTTGGCCTTAATCCCACTGTTTTCACTGCCAAAGTCATATACTCAAAACACTTCATTGTTTTAAGTTTCAAATTATTAATGATATTTTGAAAAATCTTATAACTCTATTCATTTCTTCCAACCAAGAACTATTATTTGAAATTGCCTCATTTTAAGGTTTATTAATTAAAAGATTTGCACTAATTAATACATTCAACGATGAATAGCCCTATTATATTTCGAATATGCTCAGATCATGTTTAATCTTGAGAACCATAAATTATTCTTCATCTGTTATTTTTTGAGCAATAACTGCATTTCATGCACTGTGGTTTCTGGCTTTTTAAAAAATGTTTTAATTAGATCACAGTACAATTGTTGAAATTAAATTTCAGAGACCTCTTAACCATGTCTTTGTCTAAAAGTCATCTGAAATAAAATGGCATATAAAAATTCAACCATCATACTATCATTTCCTTCCCAGTTTTATATGCGTATATTATTCAGGTAATCTGGGTTCTCAATTGCAGGAATTTTAAGTCCTCTCAGAACTAGAAAACTGATAAGCTTTTTGTCTATATGATTTTCCCAAGTCCATGGAAGGTAGGAAAACTAAAGTCAAAAGTACTCATCAATTTCCATTTTGTTAGGAAAAAAGCTTAATTGATGCACTCCACTATGTAAGATGCTAAGATCTAAATACATAGACTATTTTTCTATGCCCTAATTACTATAGTTTAGATTTTCATATATGTATCTAGTTTATGCTTGTTTTATTAAGTTTTAAATTTTCTATGTGAGTAACTATTTCTATGGTAGTTGCTTAGTAATGGATGAGATACTATATATGAGCACTATTTTTATTTAAGATTATTAAGCTTTCAGGGGCGCCTGGGTGGCACAGCGGTTAAGCATCTGCCTTCGGCTCAGGGAGTGATCCCGGCGTTCTGGGATCGAGCCCCACATCAGGCTCCTCCGCTATGAGCCTGCTTCTTCCTCTCCCACTCCCCCTGCTTGTGTTCCCTCTCTCGCTGGCTGTCTCTATCTCTGTTGAATAAATAAAATCTTTAAAAACAAAACAAAACAAAACAAAACAAAAAGATTATTAAGCTTTCAGTTATTTTTGAAAAAAAGTGACTTAAAATCTCTTAAAATTATTGAAAATTTATCAGAAAACATACTAGATAAATCCCAAAACAATTTCTAATGAAATTTTACATAGAGGTTGCTGAGAAATAAAAATGTTGTAGAAGTAAATTAAGGCCTTAAAAATATTACATGTGAAAGATATAATTTACATGGAAAAATAGAACAATTACTTCATCCCAACTTGTTAAAAAAGTTTGAGAGATACACATGCAGATGCAATATCTTACTTAAAATACAACCTCTCAAGTGTAGCCAGCCCCTTGAATGTGGTAAGACTTGGATGCTTTGATTGACTATATTGTTGTCTATGAAAGCTGGTTAATAAGCTTTGTGGTACTGGGAATCAGTATTGTACCTGTATCAGTTCCCATAGCTGACCTGGCTCAAGGGTTTTATGAACAGAAATGTCTTTCCTCAGTATACAGAATTGCTTAAGCCTCTAGATCCTGTGACAATCTAAAAGAATCCAAAAGAATTAACTAATATTGGACTATTTACTTGTCATGGTGATTTTTAGAATCCTGGGGACAGATTTCTTTTGATTTGGAAAATGTAGACTATGACACTTCCTATTTTTTAAGTGTTGTGTAGTAATTCGTACCATGAACAAAATATGTCTGCAGCTTTTTCTCAACAGGTGTTTTATGGCTTTAGGTGGGGACAGGAAGGATGGTAAAGAAATAAAGTTGACCCATTGAAATTTGAATAGCAATTCACACAAGTATCATATGTAATGAAAATCATTTATGCCAGTGTTTAAGATGCACCATTTTAAGAAAAAAATGCTAAAGCAAAATATATTTCATACCATATCATACTTTACGTATAAAGTGACATTTCATTAGTTTAAATAAGTTGTATTAGGGTTCCTCAGAGAAACAGAACCTATATTTCCTACATTTTTACTTATCCTATATATTTTAGAATTTTATCATAAGGAATTGGCTCACGTAATATGGAATCTGAGAAGTCCTGACATCTGCAGTCAGCAAGTTGGAGAGCTAGGAGAGGTGACATATAGTTCTAGTCTGAAAACCTGAGAACCAGGAGAGCCAGTGGTGTAAATTACAGTCTGAAAGCTGGCAGGTTCAAGACCCAAGGTGAGCCAATGTTTCAGTTTGACTCTGAAGATCAGAAAAGAAAGATGTTCCAGTTAGAAGCCATCAGACCAGGGGAGTTCCCTCTTAGGCTTTTTGTTCTATTTAGGTCTTCAATTAATTGGGTTAGGGCCAGCCTTTCCTCAGCCTACTGATTCAAATATTAATCTCACCCATTAATCTCTCACAGACACACATTCAGAATAGTATTTACCCATATGTCTGGGCACCCCAGCGGCCCAGTTAGGTTGACACATAAAGGTTCCATCACATAGGTTTACTATATTCTACACATGAATGCAGAGTCTCTCTTGCTCTTTCTCTCTCTCTCTCTCTCTCTCTCTCTCCCCCCCCTTCTACATTTTTTATAAAAACTGCCGTGCTGGTGATTAAATGAAATTTTTATTTGTTCCTTAGATAAGAAATAGTCATGAACTAACTCCAACTAACTCATTAAAAGTATGCCTTGCATGGAAATTAAGAGGAAACAAACTTCACCATTTTGATGGAGAGGGTAGAAATTTGAGATGATTAAGTCTCGTACTTGTATTGCGAATAGGTAAAATATGATTAAATCATCAAATAACAAAAATAAAATACTTCCCATTAATTAGAAAAGAAGCAAAAACATACTAACTGCCTTCTAAATTGGCTGGAATGTCCTAGAAAGTGATATTTTGAGCTGACTATACCATAAAAAATGTTAGCTTAGAACTCACCAGGAAATAGTAACTATTATTGAGACTTCTCTCCCTACCTGGAAGTTTAATAATGTTTCTATTTGTGAAGGGAGTCTATCCTGAATAGAAGAGAATATCAAAATATTGCATTAATATTACCTTAAAATTTAGTTTTCCTCAAGAAATGAGTATTAATTTGCTAATACTTGGGGGAAACTCTTGCAGCCTGAGTTATATGAATCGGGCATTCCTTTTGCATGGCTATCATACTTCTGAGGAAAGTATCCATTCAAATTACCTGACCCTGCTAATTTAAGTTGGTTGATAGAGATAGGTTTTATTATCTGTTTCTATGGGAATCATCGCCTACATGAAAAACTCTGGTTATGGCGTCGATAGGCAGGATTTGGGGAACCAACATTTCCAATCTCCAATGCCTGGGTATTTGTTTCACATGAGTCATGTAACAAAGTGGAAATGCAGAAGCACTCCAGTCACTGCCAAAGGCTGAGAACAAATGAATCTCTGATGGAAGTATAGAAAGAATATATAATGAGGAAATTAATGACCAGAGAACATGGAAAACTTTTTTTTTCCTAATATGCATGAGATAGTGAGCAGATTTAATTCTTACCCTATTCTGTAAAACCAATGCATTCATTATTATTAATTCAATAGAGTGTACTTTGAAGAAAGGCATCCATTTAATAGTTGATAGGAACTTGAATTTTCTTTTCTGTGATAGTAAAATGGTGATCTTTTTACTCCTTTTATTGGCCTCTGTCTTAAACTTATCTGTGAAACTGCTTAGGCATGCTCCTTGATGTGGCATTGCGATTATCGGAAATCTATGTTGTATACCTGAAACTAACGTAACATTGTGTGTCAACAATACTCAAATATAAATACATGAATAAATGAATGAATGAATGAATAAATAAACTTATTTCCCAAGGGAACAAATTTTAAGAAAGTTTTCAAATGTTGACTTATGATTCTGAATCCATGATTGCATGATGATGCAGTCTAAAACCTTCAAAGGATAACTAAATGTTCAATCTGGAAAACACTCTTGAAAATATAGTGAAATTAAAGGACCTAAAAACGAGCTCCTCAAATAACAATCCAGCTCCTTATAATCTGCTTCCTTGTCTGAACATTTTGAAATTTTTCATAAATACAACATTGTGATTGAGGCTTTAACAAGAATATGTGCATGAATGGATAGAAAACACAGTCCTTAATTCCAGGGAGAATGGAATTCATTTGTGTAGACCATAAAGACAGAAAAAAAAAAATGCCACCTGTTAAGCACTATACTTCAGCATATTTTAGAAGTAATAATATTGATATTATTTAATGATACAATAACAATAACTTCTGAATTAAAAGACTCTTTCATTGGCTTAAACAGAAAATTTTCAGATATTTATGTTGCCAAAAATAAACTTAGTTTATTTTTTTCCAAAAGTATAAGATGGCTCCTGGGTCTTTCAATGTAACAAATGAAAGGATTAAAAATATTATCTCAATGAATGTCAAAATATATTTGACAATATTTCAAATTGGTTTTTGATATATTTCTTATTATACTTAATATTATATTTAGCATAATAAAACAGTTTTATCATACCAACAGTTAGTACTGTATCTAATGATGGTACATTAGAGGAATTATAATAAAATTAGTAATAAGAAATGAATACTAGGGTCGTCCCTATTAACTGTATTCATTGATTCTTACTTGAACAATATAATAAGAAAATGAAATAAGAATAAAAAGTATTGTGGGGAGGGATGTCATTTTTGAAAGACCAAATATTTGCCTATCTAGAAAATACAAAGCAATTACTTGTGAAAGATATTAGAATTAATAAAGTAATTCATTAAGCACAGTTGCAAATAAATATACATAGATTAACAGGTAGCTTGCTGTATTTATCTATGCTTCATAACAAATGTGCCCAAATCTAGCAGTATAGAACAATAAACATTTATTATCTCACAGTTTCTTAGAGTCAGAAATATGCAAGCTGCTTGGCTGAGTGATCCCAGCTTCCTGTCTCTCAGGAGGTTGCATTCAAGCTGTCAGCCTGGTTTGCAGCCCACTCTAGACTACACTGGGGTTGAAGTAGATGTCTCTAATTTCACTAATGTAGTTGTTGGTAGTTCTCAGTTCTTCACAACCTATTTGAGAGAGAGAGAGAGAGAGAGAGAGAGAAGGCGAATAGCCCAAGATGAAAGCCACAGTCCAAGTCAATCTCAGAATTGACATACCATAACTTCTACCATATACCATTAATCATACAAATCAGATGGTATAATATGGTACATTAATGTCAATACCAGGAGTTTGGAATCATTGTTGAACATACTGGAGGATGCAGAGAAAGCAGTCAGCAAACAGTTACACACACACACACATGCATATACACACACAGTTCAGGACATAAAGGAAGTAAGTAAATGATATGTATATTATCTCAAAGGTATATTTACTGTAGTTTATACCCATATTTTCTAATACAATAGCCACTAGCCACATGTAACTCTTTTTTCATTAGCTGTTCTAGCTATCTTTCAAGTTCTGAAAAACCACACGTGACTACTGGCTACCAAACTGAATGGCACAGAAATAGAGTCTTTCCTTCATCACTGAGAGACATTTATAGCACATCCATTAGGGGTAGAGAGAAAGCACTTAAAATACCAAATGACACAAGTTTTTGTAAACCATTTTTTGTGTCCAGTATAATGAAATAAAATGGAATGAAAATAAATAGAGACAAGGAAGAAAAAAAAAAAAGAACAAATCACACTCACACTTTGTTTAATAAAATAGAATATATTGGATTAAGCTTCTGGTCACAAAAATGAAAACAAAACAAAAAAGGCTAATTTGGATAGGCAGGTATTTAATTTACACAGAAAATAAACATTCCTTTGATAATACCACTCAATATCTATATGCAAATTTAAATTTCAGTTGCTGAATGTATGGGTCTTATATAAAGTAAGTATCCGAATAATGGAGTTAAGTTTTATTCCCCCTCTTGGAATTATTGGATTATTCGCACACAAAAATATGAACTTTGTGTTCACAATATTAGACCAAGATGCTGTTTTACAACGTTTCATCCTATCAACAGCTTCATTTTTCTATAACATCATTTAATTTAATGAGTTGCTCATTGGTGATCAAGAGAAATTACAGGCTTAACTGATAGAATGACACATTATCAATGTGTCCTTATGTCAGAATTACTCTTGCACTTTGTCAAGGTCATTGTCAACCTAAACAGTTATTTTAATATCATTAAAACTCAATGATATGAAGCAACCTTACTTGTTATTAACTGAGTTTAAATTTATTGTTTTCAATTTCAATGTCTTTGAAATGGTTTAAAAAGCGAAATAAAACACAACAGTGCTTCTGCACTGTATATCCCCAAGGAACAATACAGGATGGTTGTTAGACTAATACTTAAAGAAATTCACCATTACTTTTCTTTCCTGAATCAAGTTGCATTTTCTAGATACACAGACTCTTCAACTACAACTAGGTGTATTTTTACATAAAGAAAGCGTCTCACATACTTCAGTTATGCCTGTGTGTGAAGTTTTCGAGGACTATTAGTGTAAGAGAAGAAACATGTCTGAGTGGAACGAGGTGGAATAAGCCTGACTGCCTACACCCTTTCAAGGTGACAGGAAACAAAGCCCCTTGCGCAGGAAGGGAAATCTCACAAACTAGCCCAGTGCTAGGTAGACCCTCAAAACTATCTTTAAATAATGTTGAATGAGGCCATGTATTCTTGAGCAACATAATCCCAATGAGTCTTGTTCTTGACTTTTCTATCAAAAAAGGGTGCTGACACTCACCTATTTAAAAGACAAAATTACAATTTATACACATGTCAAGTAGCTGGCACCTAGTAAAGCAAATCATCTGTGTTTATATTTGAAACATTATACTCAAATATAGGATAAACACTTTGCTGAAAAAGGATATTAGGCATCAGCAAGCTTTGGGTAATCAGTCACAGTTGTTGAAGAAAAAGAGACAAGTAGATAAGCAGAGGTGAGGACAGAGCTGCTGATAATGACTTCTCTTCTCTCATAGAAACCAAGAAGTCCTGGCTAACTCTGATGAGAATGTGAGAAATCCTATTTTTATACAACAAAAAACTGAAGATAGTGAGATCTAGGCCCTGTGGTCCTCCAGACTTGGGCTCTGACTCCTTCTTCACAATTCTGATTTTTGCCAAAATCATTCTTTCTAAATTTTACTTTTTTTATCCTCTAAAATAAGGAAAATGTCCCTACTTATATTACAGGATTATTGAGAGAAATAAGCAACATAATGATACATTATACTTAACTGGGTCTCTTGCTTATATTAAGCTATCAATTAATTATTGTAATGATTATTATTTCACCAGAATAATTTCCATAACAAATCTTAACCTTGAGAAAGGTCTATGGTCTGAGATCAGCAAATTTACTTTCAGAGCACACTTGAAAATCTATGCTTTAAACCTTGGCCTTTAATGATAGACTGGCCCACATTTTTTGCCAGTTACTACTGGAAACTGCTGTATTGTTGTTACTACTTCTATTAGCAATTTTTAGTGTCCATTTTTATTTTTATGTTAGCCACAGCTGTCTCAAATATGAATGGAACATATATACTTTCAAGACACACAGAGTAAATTAATTGTTAAAATACGTAAATCCCGCATTCAAGTTAAAAAGATCTTTAACTGAAATAAATAATACTGGGAACTATGTTTGAGGCTTAGCTGCTCCTAGAATTTCCTCAGTCTTAGATTTCTTCCTTTAAATAAAAGTCATGTTTGCTTCATGACAGTGGCTTTTAACAATAAGAAGTCACTTTTATTGCAGTAGGAAATTACTAAAGAGAAATATTCCATATCTGGCCATTGAGAAGATAAACAACTATCATGTTCTTGGAAGTAAAGTTTCTTTGTGTCAGTTAATATAATAGATCCCAACAGACTTAACTAAGACATAGTACCTACGTGGGAACAGAGTGGGTAAAATGTTTCTATTCCAGTTTTCTTCCATTCCTATACTTTTTGCCTATCAAAAAGTTCATAGTTAATTTCAATTATATATACTTGATTGAATACTTAACATGGAAGTCACAAAAATATAATAGACAAGAATATCAGCTTTGGGATACCTCCCTGAAGTACTAACTTTGTAATTCTTGGCAAGATGTCCCATCCCCTTGCCTATAACTTTCCTTTCTAATAAAATACGATAAATACCAACTTCTTCAAATAATTGTAGGAATAAATGAGATGATGCATATATAATGTCTGGCACATAAATTACTAAAATAATTCTCCTCTTCCCACCATGTTGCCATTATTATAATTATTATCATTTCAATTAACTAAGTACTGTTCCAGTGTTATAGATAAAAATATTAGTTAGATAATTGTCCAAACCAAATGTTACTTAATTAATGTAGACTTTATCCATCTTCTACTCAGAAAAGTTCTCCTCAATTTTATGATACTCTGCCCCATATTTTATATGGTTCTATACGTGTCTACCTCTGTCTTGAAGATAAGATTCTTGAGATCTGTATCATTGTCTGAGGACTTCACTCATGCAGGTGAAGCCTATAAGAGGTCTAGCATAGCACCTTGTACATTCATGGGCAAAAATACATTAGAAAAGGAAAGAGGAGAGGAAGAGAAGAGAGTAAAAGAAGACATGGAAACAGAAGAAGTAGAATAGAATAATTGAAATTAAAAGAAATGAAGAGATTGTGGCATAGAACACAAACTAAGGAAGAAAGAGTTTCTACGCTGTAGAAAGAGAAGAGTTGTAGTTTTCTTTTCTTTCTTTCTTTCTTTCTTTCTTTCTTTCTTTCTTTCTTTCTTTCTTCTTTCCATCCTCTTGCTTACCAATATTTGAATTCTTTTTTTTTAAAGATTTTATTTATTGATTTAACAGAAAGAGAGAGAGCACAAGTAGGGGGAGCAGCAGGCAGAGGGCGAGGGAGAAGAAGGCTCCCCACTGAGCAGGGAGCCCAACGTGGGGCTTGATCCCAGGACCCTGAGATCATGACCTGAGCCGAAGGCAGACACTCAAGTACTGAGCCACCCAGGTGCCCCCAAGATTTGAATTCTTAAGAGTAAAAGTCATTTTGGCCCACATATCTCAAATAATTAACTGCTTTGGATAAGCTGTGATGAGAAAGTGTTTTGTTTTGAACATAGTTTAAATCATCATGCTTCAATAATATGACATAAATTAAAGTAAAAAATGAGATTTGATTATTAAGATATGTCCTGGTGAAAATTATTACATTATGTAACAACTGTATTTTTTTTCATTTATACTTTTGACTTATTTCTTAGTGTTTTTGATTAATAGCATCAATTACACTTTCATGGCAGTAGACTCTGATGTTGATTATCCAATGGCAACTTTCCCCTCTCCCTTGGTAATTGCCCCCTGATTTGTTTTATGTGTCCATGATTTTTTGCATGCCTCAGGAAAACGTTATCCACAGCCATTGAAGTGAAACCTGACTAATCTAAAGCAACTATGATAATTCTAATCTTCCTTTCCAATGATTAAATTAGGTAGCTAATGCAACACAATTTCTATCAATGAGGCATTGGAGAAATATTCTGGACAAACAGGAAATTTATTTTTGTTTTTAACAAAAACAAGCAAAAGAAGCATTTTGTTTGTTTTTGCCTGCAAGCAATAATGAACATGATTGTGATGCTTAGAGCTGATATCAGTTGAGGGATGAAGAGATAAAGTAACAAGGCTGCTAAGGCTGAGAGGACTGAAAGATGGAAAGAACATGGATTCTCAGTTATGTGATTGGGATGTGAACTTGCCAGAAGAGCTCATTATGTGAGATAATAAACACCTTTATTATTTAGCTATTTTGACTTTAGATTTTTAGTTACTTGCAGGAAACATAACTAATATAACAAATCATATCTACCGAGACAACTAAAAAATATTATAGCTAATATATACTATCTACAGAATTTAAAAATACCAAATTTCATGGAAAATATATTCTCAATTGAAATACCATTCCTCAAGTGACTAGTTTATTTTTTTTTGTCTTTCTGAATCTCGTTTTCCATCCCTCTCTTTGTTATTTTTTTGTTCCTTTTACTCTGCGAGAACTCCCTGAATATTAATCTTTTATAAAGTAACCAATTTATAACAGCAGAAAAGAAATTGTGTTTTGTTCACTATTTAATATAACTTTCATAACACATACTAAGGTATTTTCTGGAAATAATTAGTTTTTAGAAATCGTATTTTGATTTTTTTTTATTTGCATTAAAGAAATATTCTATTTGTAACTGCCTCATGAAAGTATCAACTCATTAAAGATAATTTTAAAGCTATTTTCAAAAAATTCTATTAAACCACAAATGAACCAACTCTTTAATATCATTGTACTTTCTAAGGATAAAGCATTATCAGGAAGTTGTTTTAAAGAAGTGTCAAGAAATATGATTATGTTTTAATTTACACTTAAACTTAATATATAAAAATATATATAAAAATATATAAAAATATATTAAAACACCTGGCCCACAAATAGAACATAATTTTCAAGGCTAGGAAAGAAAATTAGTAAAGGGAATGTGTTTGGCCAGACTCTTATCTGATCCAAATGAAATAAATGTTGAAAACCCTCCCATGTTTGAGAAGACATATAAGATCAATTTCCCTAGTGATCTAAATAAATTCATTCCTAATCTACATGTAATTGACATTCGCTGGTTAGAATTTAATTGCAATGCTTATTTAAATAAGCCAACTTTAATGAAGGCAAAGGGTCATTTTTACTAATCTTGAATTGGAAGAATAAATAAGAAAGTAAATTAATGTTTTGAGACTTCATTCTTTTTGAAAGAGAGTAACCCCCAACTCATTTTATTGGTTCTGAACAGAAAGTAATGGCAAACTGGCACTAAAGTTAAATGGTGTTTATATTCATGGAAAAACATGCCTTATGACCATTTACCCGAATTAAAAATTCAACTTTCAAACATTACCCTTGGAAATAATATTTTAGAAGCAAAGTATAGATGACATTCTTATATCTTCTAAAAATGAACTCATTTTATTTTATAATCAACATTCTGCAAAGGTATATAGGTCTATAAATCCTGCCCTGCCTACTCCTGCTAATTTATTTTTAAAAGATCTTTTGTTTCAAAGTTGAATCACACACTTTATTTTTGTGATATCCTATGAGTTAGTCTACAGATATATTCACCTCAAATTTTGGAGAAAAAAATAAGGTTTTCACATTTTTAATATCAGTATAACAGTTTGGGTTATTAGAGTCATATTTATCAAATATGCCAACGTTATGGCTATAGTTATACTATGAGGCAGGTGACTGAAGATGACAAAATAATTGCTGTATAATCCACTTTTATTATTTTTTTCTAATAGACTTTCTCTTTTAAAGCAGTTTTAGGTTCACAGCAGAAATAAACAGAAGGTACAGAGATTCTCATATATCCCCTGCCCCACACATGCATAACTTCCCAGTTACAAATGTCCTTCGCCAGAGTGGTACATTTGTTATAACCGATGAACCTACAATGACATACCATTAGCTCCAAAGTTCACCCTTGGTGCTGTATATTCTATGGGTTTTGACAAACCATGTAGCCACCATTGTAATATACCAAGTAGTTCCCCTGCCCTAAAATCCTCTGTGCTTGGCCTCCTCTCCTTTTTTAATGGCTATTATAGGCTTGTCCTCAGCTGTGTAAGATAAAAGTATGTGAAACTTTACTATAGCCTTTAACCACATAAACTGGAAAAAAACCAAAACATTAGAAAGCAGAAAATATCAAGGAATATAAAACTACAAATGTAAATTAGTGTTTTCTAGATGACTGTATTTCCCTTCTGTTAAATGTTTATTATTTTTTGAAAAAAAAATTTTTTTGTACCTAAATCATCTCTCAGATCAAATTTTTTCAAGGTTCAGGGAGGAAACTATCTTTCCTTTTACCCTCTCTTTACTTTTTTTTCTTTAAAAATTATAAACATTAGAGGTAGTCTGCCCCCAGATGGGGAGAATCATAGAGGCTGACCATGCTTTCCTGCTGCATTGTTGTGGTAACATCAACTTAGCAAAATACTGCCACCTTTGACAGCCATCTGTAAGAGCTCCTTGATATAAGAGAATTCTCATTTACACTTGTGCTGGGGATAAATTCAGATCATATCATATTCTGAGAGGACAGGCTTACTCATATTAGTTGGAGGGCCCATCAGCCCTGCAAAGCTATCCTTGTTACAAAATATCACAGCATGGAGTTAGAAACATCTGAAAATTTTGGTGTCACTGCTTCTTTTGTTTTTGTGGGGAATTCTACAGCAATATGAATTTGGTTACATGATTCTGATGTAACAGTTAAATGGTTGCATTCTTTCTTGGAAAGCAGGCCGGAGAATACACATTGCAGAAGCAGAGCAGGCAACTCTCTGCACGTTGTGTGATTTAGCACGTGGTGAAATGGCTGATGGTGTTGCCACTTGGAAGCTACCATGAGGTCTGAAACTCCCTCTGCGACAATATTAACAGTCTTGTTTTTCCATGAAGCTCCTTAGGTACGTCTTGTGAGTGGAGGAGAACACAATACTATGGCACAATGAATTCTGATTATCAAGCTTCAGAATGAAAGGCTCCTTGGTATTTATTTATTGCATAATAATGATATAATATATTCCTATGGGACCTTCTAAAAGTACCTTAAACTACTTTAATCTCATATCAACTGAAATGCATTTTAAGCAGTGGCAAGCCATAGATAACAGTTCAACCGAGTTTGAAATTAGTTTTAGCTCTGAAATTAGTTCCTAAATTCTTTTCTCAACACCACACTGCTTTTGATAGAAAAAAAAAAAAATACCTGCATGCAAACTAATAGAAGCAGAGGAAATGCTTGAAAAGGGGGCAAAAGAGGAAGCCTTGAACTTAGTGTCAATACAAAGTCTTTGGCTTATCTGGGTGACAAATATTTTATGGGAAGGTTTTGAACGGTCTTTTGGAGGCGAGAATAAAAATATTTGCTTCTTCACAGTTTGGTTAAATGTAGGATTGCCAGGAAAAATACAGGAAATCTAGTTAAATTTGCATTTCAGATCAACAATGAATAAATTTCTGTACAATTATATATTTACATAATTGCCCTAAATAATTCTAGTTCACCTTATGCTAAAATAAATTATGTGTTGCTGATCTGAAATGCAAATTAACTGGTTATCCTACATTCTTTCTTGCTAAATTTCACAATCCTCATTCTATGGCAATTGTATCAGACATTGCTGATCACTTAGTAGAATTTTCTCCTTTTTCCTTCCAGTTGATCAGCCCTAAAAGGTTAATCATGACCAAACTAAGTCAGTCCTGGCAATCTCATTCCCTTTGCTAGATATGGGCAAAGAGTGTAAATTTGATATAGCCAATGAAAAATAAGGAGAAGCTAGTAAGGACCTTTGAAGTAAAATTGTTCTTCTTGATTATAGGGGGAAAAATGAGAATAGCTGTTTCTATCGACCCTAGAGGGATCATATCTTCAACCCCACTGTTCCCTACACACAGAAGGATGGCTGCACTAATGCCATGACCAACCCCAAGCATAAGAGATCAGAGTTTAGGGGCACCCAGGTGGCTCAGTTGGTTGAGCATCTGATTCTTTATTTCCAGTCAGGTCATGATCTCATGGTTATGAGATTGAGCCCTTCAAGGGGCTCCATGCTCAGTGGGGAGTCTAATAGAAATTCTTTCTCTTTCCCTCTCCCTCTGCACCTCCCCCTGTTCACTCCCTCTCATAAATAAATAAATAAATAAATAAATAAATAAATAAATAAATCTTTTTACAGAAAAAGAGATGATAGTTTATTAATGCTCACACCACTGGGGAAGAGTGCTTCACCAACTGAAGGTTGGTGCTTATAAGGTAATTGGAGGAGCAGAAAATTATTGAAGTAAAAGGATTTCTTTGTTAGAGAGAAGGTATATACAGTGCGAGTTTAACTAATTGGTTTTATATGAAATCTGACAGTCATAGGTATCCTCCCCAAAAATTGTTTTCCTAAACTTGTCACAGCATGTCAAAAGAGTCATTTAATCAAATAACGCACATGGGGTGACTAGCATATCAGTTAAGGAGGGAGGGAACTAAGGGGAAACAAGTAGGAGGACCTTGGTAAAAATCTCTGGGTCCAAGGTACTTAGGTCAAGGAGTTATCTGTCAGATGTCACAGACCACTCGGCCCTTCCTATTCTAACAGTGCAAGGAGAAAGGACATTGCATCACTTTTTGCTTCTTGTTTGGAGCATTATTACATAAGGATGTGAAATTGGGAATTATGATTTTTAAAACAATGATCAAAACAACACACTGAAAATTGCAGAAGTAATAGGAGAACCTGGATTTCCTATATCAAAACTGAGTAGTTACACAAAACCTTGGACTGTGTACTTTTTGACCTATTGTTATCAAAAAACATTCTTAAAAATTTACCCATTTATTTCATGCAACTTACTGCATATCAACAAAAGACTGAAAAGCCTCAATTCCTTAATTTTTCCTTTTTTTAAAATTTAAATTCAATTAATTAACATATAACGTATTATTGGTTTCAGAGGTACAGGTCTGTGGTTCATCTGTCTTACAATTTTTCTTATTTTTAAGTAAAAAACAGCTCTAAAGACACCTGTAAAATTTATTTCTTTTATCTGAAAATATTTACATAGTAACTCTCATGTGCCATATGCTGTTTCTGACACTAGATACAGTCATCCACAAGACAAAGTCCTTTGCATTAGGGTGATATCATTAGAGATGAAGAGAGAAGTATTATAGAATTTAGCTAGGGCACATAGGTAAAATGGCAAAAAATTGATGGAGGATAAAATTTGGTAGGTGAATTCAAGAATTGTTGTCATTTATTTTGTGATGACTTAGACATCAACTCTAACAATTATGCAGTAAGTTTTGTATATACAACTGGATCACAAGGAGATATTAGAGGTAAAGATAAATATTTAAGAGTCACAAATACATCCTTTCTCCTTGCACTGTTATAATACGAAGGACCCAGTGGTCTGTCATATCTGACAGATAACTCCTTGACCTAAGTAGCTTGGACCCAGAAGTTAAATGTAGATGAAATTATCTAGGGAAAGAATATAGATAGCGAAGAAAAACAAAATACACAAAAATGTATTATTTTGTATTTTTGCAGGGATGTTTCCTGGCATATTCACTCTATTCAAAAACTAATTTTTAAATATGTACTTTTTAAAGAACTTTGAAAATTACAAAGTATGGAGCATAGCATCTAGTGAAGAATATCAAGAATTGTTTCAAAGAGATCAATTGTATAAAACACCAGTGAGCAGTAGCTTAAAAGGAAGACAAAGCTAAATGAATTAATGAATGAATGAATGAATGAATACATGAATAAGTAAATAAATAAATAAATAAATAAATAAATAAATAAATAAAATGAAGACAAAGCAACTTCCATTGATACGGGCATTGAAAATCGTATCTGACCTTGACAAAAACTCTAAAAAGTATGGTGGAAACTGGTTTAGGTAAGTTAAAATGTCATTGGAACCAAAGGCAGTCTCAGCACTTTTTCATGTGAAACTTTTTTTCAGTAAATGGAAAAAGAGAAATGAGACAGAAGATCATGAGAGGTATGTTATCAAACATACATGTTTGCCTGCTTCCAGTAACTGCTAGAGTACAGTTTATGAGTAATAAAGAGGGGATGAGTACCAGAACAAGGATGAAAGAAATAGTCTTTGATAACTGATAACAGAGAACAATTTTACACGGTAAAATTAGATGAAGAATATGGAGCCATATATAAATAAGATTGTTCATCTGGTGATGACATAATGAGGGAGATCCTATCTGATGGGATCCAATTTCAAAATGAATTTTGAAGAAAGATTATCTTCCATCAATGAAGAATGGAAGAGGTATATGTGGTTAGAGGAGAAACCTGAAGATACAAAATAGTTATCTGATTTCAAAATAAAACACATTTAATTGAGATACAGTGGATTGCTTGTAAAATTACCCACTTGAGGTTTATTTTCTTGAATTTAAAATGAAACCAGTCAGTGAAATGTATGATTATCTCCACAAACTTTAGAAGAGTGGGTATTTGGATTCAACCATTGTTGAAAATTCATACAAGGATGGAAATCAAAAGGAAAAAAATAATGATCACTATGAAAAAAATTGATGTTAGAAGCCTGGGGTTTATAATCTGGTGAAAGAATTGCTAAAATACGGTTCCTAGGATAAATGAACTAGAGTAGCAGAAGAGATAGTTTGATTTTGAGGCTATAGAAAGCAAAGTTTTGAAGGAGGTGGAGTTTTTATGCACAGCGAGTCTCTGGTTGTGATCATGAGAGTAGCTGAAGGGAAGTTGGAAGCAAAATCAAGGAGCTGAGATAACTAGTTACTTAATGGGTCATGTCCATGGGTGATAGATTTGCAAGAATTACAGTAGAGATTAAGAGGAATACAGGGCTCAGTGATTGACAATAACTGTTGAAAAGTAAGCAGGAAAACTGAAGCTATGATAGCAATGACAGACTAGGTGGATGGTATTATGATGAAATATGCTCCATAAATTTGGAGCTTTTGAAGGAAGAAAAAAATATTGGTTGGAAGAGGCAATGGACCTTTACACATTGGGTGTGGGACTATAAAGAGAATAATAATTATAATTTAAAAACAGCCTCCATTTGAGAAGATTAGAAGGAATGGTATCCTCAGAAGATCAATTACTACCAAGAAGAGAAAAAAACACTTTTTTTAAAGGGGGTTAAGCATATAAAGAACTTTGGCAATCATAGATCTGGAGCGTGAGAAAGTAAAATAAAATGTTTTTGTGATTTTCAGGAAAGGTGAGGGGAAGGACTGGGTCAAACAAGGGGATAGAGCAGGATTATCCTAGAGACCTGAACTTCCTTTTTTTTTTTTTTAAAGATTTTGTTTATATATTCGACAGAGATAGAGACAGCCAGCGAGAGAGGGAACACAAGCAGGGGGAGTGGGAGAGGAAGAAGCAGGCTCATAGCGGAAGAGCCTGATGTGGGGCTCGATCCCATAACGCCAGAATCATGCCCTGAGATGAAGGCAGACGCTTAACCGCTGTGCCACCCAGGCGCCCCTAGAGACCTGAACTTCTGATTGTGGTTCAGTAAGGCTGATAGGAGGAGATGGAGTATCTTGGGTCCCTTAGAGAAGGGGGTTCATGCTTCATTCCTACTTTACAAGACCTGTGATTACTTCTGAAGCTCCTGAGATGTTTGGTCTGGGGCAGGAGCAGTAACTGTCAGTAGTATAGCAAATCCCCTTCTATTAATTTTTTCTAATGCCAGACAGTGACCATACAGTTATTTGTGAAAATATCAGATCCTAGTGATGTCCTTGTCATGTTAGATGCCTCAGAAGTTTCACTGGACATCAAATATACCCACCCTACAGTCTCCTGATAGGAAATAAAAATAACCATGGCAGCAGCAACAACAATAAGCCAAAATTATGGACAGCAAATATTTAATATGTATATCTATTTATTTATTTATATCTATATAGAAATATGTCAATTTTTGCTCAGATTCTTTTTTTTTTTTTTTTTTTTTTTTTTGAGAGTGAGTGAGAGAGACAGCACAAGCAAGGGCAGAGGGAGAGGGAAAAGCAGACCCCTCTGCTGAGCAGGGAGCCCTATGCAGGGGCTCAATCCCAGGATCCTGAGATCATGACCTAAGCCCAAGGCAGACGTTTAACTGACTGAGCCACCCAGGTGCTCCCAATTTTTGCTCATATTTTCATCTATGTTTAAGAAAGACTCACATACGCACAAAACACCTCAAAAAATGAATAAGCTTAAAAACATCAAGAGTTTTAAAATCATTCCAACATAGTGAATAGATGTCACGTAATTTGAAACCTGTGCTGATATAATTTTGATGTGGTTTAAGAAATATGGGACTTTTATGACCCCATAAAAAGTTAACTATATAACATCTTTTTATGTTATGTTGTGAAGTTTTATTGTGGGATCATTACCCCAAAATATCTAAGATCTATTTTACTACCTAAATTTGGATTTAGTCCAGAACAATGGCATTTCTTGAATCTAGAGCGCTAACATTGTTTCCGTTTAATGTTTAAGTTCAAAGAAATGTAGTAGACACTGTTAAACAAGAATTGACTATGTTCCACCAAATGCTAGCACTCCATAACAGTTTTAACTTTGAACTCATTTTGACAACTCTTTAAAGTATTTTGTACAGATGGTTGGATATTTGTATAGTACTGCTTTCCAAATCAGTAAGTATGGTAGTTTTATTTTACATGTTAGATATTATCATACCTAATCTATGTATAAATCAAACAATTAATGTCTTTACAGTAGCTTATTGCAATTAGTTGTAGGTGGTAATGACCTAAAAACTAGTGATTTAACTAAGGTATGAATATTTAAGTGCTTACTATTTACTGTTTTAAGCATTTTCCAAGAATTAATTCATTTAAATATCATCTCTATCCTATTACGTAGAAGTGTTATTATTCCCATTGTACAGATTAAGAAAGTATGGCAGGAAAGTTTTCATAATTTCCCTAAATTCACACATCTAGTCTGAACCCAGGGATCTGAACCCAGGCAAACAATTCAAAGCACCCATTTTCCTAACAATATTGCACATCCGCTTGTAAAAAGATAACAACATTAAAGGTCTACATTTTTTATTCGAATACCTTGAATTTACTTTATGTGAAATATTATTTCTCATAAAATTGAATATAAGTGAGTAAAACAAAGTGAATTGCCTTTCTCTTTTCAATATCATAGTTACAGATTTACACACCTCTAAAATAACCCAAAGAAAAACAATAAAAAAAACTATACTTTTGTGAAGTTTGTAAATATCAGAAGATAAAACATCCAAGTTATCAAGTTAAATCTTTACACTCAAGGATGAAGCAATGCCTGCTTAACAACAGAACATTGGGATAGAATATAAAGAATTCATGGACTCTGTAAAATGTTTTATTCATATATTGGTAAATGAATACACAACAATTTGAAAACATTTTCGTTTTTGATATAACCTACATCTTGGAATATGAGAAGTTTTATTTTTTTAATGCATGGCGCAATAATAGATACATGATTTTGCTTGTTTCATTAAAAGAAATAAATCATTGTTATCAACACATTTTATCCCTTTTGAAGTTAAACCCTACTGCGTAAAATCTATGCTATAGTGATTAGAAGCTTTATTTTGTGATGGGGAACAACAATAAATTTTTGAAAAGGAGATGAATGCATAAAGCAACTTATTTTTTAAAGTAAATTAAAATGAGCCTGGTACATCTTAGTGATGATTCCTTTCATATGTATATTAATGAACACAGCTGAGTGCTCTAAATTTTCGGTGTAATAATTTCCTAGAACTAAATCTGAAATATAGCCCAAGAATACAGAGTTCTGTAGATTAGGTAGTAGGGATTGCAGAATCCTGTGTACTCAGGATTGTCAGAGAAAATTCAGTTCATACAGGTATTTGAATTTCAGATAAACAATGAATATTTGCTTAGTATAAGTATGTCCCATTTGGGTCATAGAAGTATTCACTCTTTATCTGAAATTCAGATTTCACTGGGTGTCCTGTATCTTGATTTGCTAAATCTGGCAACTTTATGTATGTTGCATGGCTCTTTCAGCCTCACTTACATTACCTACCATTAATCTATTTTATCTTTATCATAACTCTGGATTTAAATTCTTTGAAATTGTGCTTCAATTCATTTTACAAAAAATAATTAAATTGCTTCATATTACTATGAATTGTCACTAAGGCAAGTGTCATTAACAAGCAAAATGCGGTATGTTTTTGAATGTATTAGCAAGGCAAACACTGATACTTACAGGAATTGATTTTATTCTCGAAGTATCCACACCTATTTTGACCAAAAAATAAAGCAGGTGTCACTTACCATATTAATGGCAAAGTATTTTGAAGAAAATAAGTTTATTGGAGAAATATTTGTTTAAAAGTCTTTATAAGTGTACATAAATGTATAGCTTTTTGCTACAGAAACCTATGTTTCTTGGTGGTTTTAAATTTTATTTTTAGCTTGTAGTCATTCACCCTTTCATTCAATTCTCATTGTTAATCTGAACAGATAATTTAGAAAGATTGGTGAAGCACAAAATGTATTTGTCTTGTTAATTTTCTTAACAATTGAAGCTACAAAGAGAGCGCATTTTCATAAATAGCTATGACAGCTGTGTAGTTAAAAACATGAATTCTTCATTCAGTAAGTAATCTCCAAAGTGAAGACATTACGCTGCCTTCTTATTTTCATAACTCTTTGCTTAGAAAAATAACTTTGTCCAAACGATTAGTAAGATGGGTAACATTATCTATCCAGTAAAAATTTCTATAACATTTTTCATGGCCGTTTGGAGAATACAGAAAAAGGGAGACTCTAGATTATAAAAACACCGTAATCCTAAAGAGACTCCAAGGAAGTATACATTCTTGTTTCCAGAACCATCTACATCAGACAGCCCATATATCTTTTTTGAAGAGGACATACACTCTTCAATCTCCCTGAGTAATACTTCACTTCATTTTATATCATGGAAGGTAAAGAAGTTGATCATAGTCTAAGAGCTTTCTTAGGCAAAATTACACTGATTAAAAAAAAAAATCCCAAATCAGAATATCATAATTAAGGCTTTATTTTCTTTGTTTCTTACTCATTAATTCCTATTTAAATTCTAGCTTCTATTTTCCACTATGAAAGTAACAACATTAGAGAAAATTTAAAAAAATAAAGATGATTAATAAAACACTTAATTCTAGGACCTAAAAAAAAAAAATTGGAAACATACTTCTAGCTCTTTTCCTATGTAGTTGTATCTATATTTGTGAATGCATGTCACATTCATTTTATTTCACATGTACTTTTCATAATGATTTCCTAACAATTAATTAAAATAACTGTTGATTTCGACTAGACTTCTAGTGTTCATTGTCCACCACACATATTATATAAATTTGGATAATCCAGGGCTTGAGAATGTTTTATGATGATTAGGTGGGCCTGAGGGCTTTCATTAGGTTCTATGAAAGAATTTCATGTGTAAATCACTTCCAGTGGGAATAAGACAGTCTTAGCTTTAAGTTTGTGTGGTGAGAAGGTCTTGTCTTGCTTTGTCCTTTTTTCTTTTTCCCTTCCCTTCCTTCCTTCCTTCCTTCCTTCCTTCCTTCCTTCCTTCCTTCCTCCCTCCCTCCCCTCCCTCCCTCCCTCCTTCCTTCCTTCCTTCCTTCCTTCCTTCCTTCCTTCCTTCCTTCCGTGTTCATCTGTTTTGTTTCCTAAATCCCACATGTGAGTGAAATCATATGGTATTTGTCTTTCTCTGACTGACTTACTTCACTTATCAGAATGCACTTCAGCTCCATCCACATCATTGCAGATGACAAGATTTCATTCCCTTTTATGACTGAGTAGTATTCCGTTGTGTGCATATCCGTATCTACATCTACATCTATCTATATCTATATCTATATCTATATCTATATCTATATCTACATCTATCTATATCTATATCTATATCTATCTATATCATCTATCTATATCTATCTGTATCTATCTATATCCTACATCTTCTGTATCCATTCATTAGTCAATGAACATTTGGGCTCTTTCCATAATCCGGCTATAGTTGATAATGCTGCTATAAACATTGAGGTGCATGTATCCCTTTGAATTAGTGTTTTTGCATCCTTTGGGTAAATACCTACTAGTGCAATTGCTGGGTTGTAAGGTAGCTCTATTTTTAACTTTTTGAGGAACCTCCATACGTTTTGCAGAGCAGCTGCACCAGTCTGCATTGCCAAAAACAGTGCAAGAGGGTTCCTCATTCTCTGCATCCTTACCAACACCTGTTGTTTCCTGCGTTGTCAATTTTTGCCATTCTGACAGGTGTGAGGTGGTATCTCATTGTTTTGATTTGCATTTCCCTGATGATGAGCAATGTTGAGCATCTTCTCATGTGTCTGTTAGCCATCTGTATGTTTTCTTTGGAAAAAAATGTCTTTTCATGTCTTCTGCCCATTTCTTAACTGGATTATTTATTTTTTGGACGTTGAGTTTGATTAGTTCTTTAAGATTTTGGATACTAACCTTTTATCTCTTTGATAAGGGACTCCCTCATGTCTTCTGTGCTTTTCTCAAGCCCAGCTAGTATTCTTATGATTCTTGTTTTAAATTCTGGATCAGGTATATTACTTAAATCTGTTTCAATTAGAACCCTGGCCGTGAACTTTTCTTGTTCTTTCTTTTGGGATGAATTCCTCCTTCTTGGCATTTTGTCTAGGTCTCTGTCTTCTTCTCTGTGTTAGGAAAGCCTGTTATGTATCCTGCTCCTGTGAGTAATGGCTTTATGAAGAAAAGGTTACATACTGTCCAGGGACTGGCACTTCAGGAAGTGAAGGGTTTCCGCTGTATGCTGTGTTCTCTCTGTTGGTGTGTTTCGGCTGTTCTTTTTTCCTCAGGTCAGTCCTCTGCAGAGGTGTTTTTTGTTTTTGTTTTTGTTGTGTTGTGTTCTTTGTTTTTGCCTTAAGTTGGAATTGTTTGGCCCGAGTGTGGGGAGTTTGGTATTCAGAATGATTCTATATTTAGCTAGCTGTGTTTGAGGCAAAGCGAGGGTCCTCCTACTACTCCACCATCTTAGCTCCTCTTGACTCCTTTCATCTTATAACATCTCCTGAGTGTCTGAAAATGGGTCCCCTGTAATGGGGTTCAGGACATGCTACCCAAAATATGGTACCTTGGCATGTTGACTATTTTAAGCTGATAGAATTGGAGAAAAAAAAAAAAAACAGGTGCTGAAAGAACTCTGGAACCTTCCCCTGAATAAGGTATTAGACCCTCATGTGGGAGTTGCCTTCCCTATACCTAAAGGAAAGGTATCCCTGAAGATGGAGAAATATCAAGAGGAATCTGAACAAACAAGCCTTGCTAAGTTTCCTCCAATTTACTACACCTAGCTCATATCTTTTTGTCCTATATTTCCATGACTTTCCATTCTGCACACACACTGAGGGGATTTTTTGGTTCCACTATTCCCTCTACACTTCCATACTATTGATTTTGAGATAGGTCAGGGGTGCAGACACTAAGTAGTTCAGCTACCTGATTACTCTCCCATTCTTTTGAGAGCACACTTCTGCTAAGGAGTGACTTCTATTGCTGTGTTTGGCACACTGAGTCTTTTTCCCACTAAGTGTCTCTTTCCTGCCTTCAGAATGGATTTTATTCATCCCTGGACAAAGTAATCAAGAAAAACCCAAATTCTTTTGTTAGTTCCAGGTCCTGCTATCACTATTTTTTTTTTCCATTTCTCCTCCCCCTTCTCTGAATTATATTTTCCTAAAGAGTTCCTTTCCTTCGTATTTTTAAAGAAAATATTAGAAAACTGTGCCAAACACAAACAAAGAAACAAAACATATAAAAAAACACCATGGCAAGCCCGTGTTTCACCGTCATCTACATGTTTAAGTGGTTAAATATCAAATAGTAATTTATTTGCATTTGGAAGAATAAAAGTTTCAGTCACATCCATTCCATTTATTTGTTATTTTATTGGAAGTACTCTAGGCTCTGAAACTGTGAAGAGGCTTGCCTGTCACTGTCTTGCAGATGCCAAAATTAAAAACTTGGCACTAGGAGGAGAAAAGAATAGCAGTGATAACAACCACAATAGCAGTAGGAAACTCTGTTCCTTAGCTGACTTTCTGGTTTGCACTCCAAATTCTCAACTGTCCATCAGCTAAAAATATCAGTAGCTATATTTTTGCACTGTCAGAAAATAATTTAAAATATTTTCTGCCAGCATGGACACAGTGCCTTCACTCCTATAAGCCTACAATTTACATCTTTTTAGATTAAAATACATGACCGATTGCAGCAGGGGAAGTAATGTGAACTTCATAGCATTCTGCAAACTGCTGCTCTGAGACTAGGAGAGGAGGGAGATGTTTCAGTCACTGTTCATTTGATCTTAAGATTTTGCTATGTCAGGGAAAAATGATGTGTTTAGGGGACAGGGCATTCAATCTGTGCTGGCCAGCATATTGATTGCACAAGCTGTAATTTGCTATCTTGATAAAAAAAATACTTTGGAATCACAGTTGGAGTTGGATATTTGACAGGTTTGTTGAGAAACAAAATCAATATATTGGAAGATTTACTCCAGACTTACACTTTGAAATATTTCCCTTGACTTATAATTGTAATGTGGGTTTTTTTTGGGGGGAGGTTGATCGTTGGGGTCTTCATATCTCAACATATTCCTGGTTGTAAATTTTCCAGTTTTAGCCAAATCTTATACCAATTATAGATAACATTGGGGAAAATGTACAGTTTTGTAGAGGCCCTTTGGCATATTGATTATTTTAAATAATTTTCTTAAGAAACAGCTTATATAAGGACTCTCAGACTATCCTCTGTCCCCCTGAAAGCAGAAAGCAAATCTCCCATAAGAAAAATACCCTCTCTTTTACTAAGAAGTGAAAAGACATCCTTATCACTAGAGGTATGGACCTTAAGCAGAAAAAGCTATAGGAAAAACCTTGTTACTTTTTTTAAAAAGCTACTAACTTAGCCTAAATTCTGCTTAGAATCCCCTACAAATTAAAGTTCCCAAACACCTGTTTTGCTTTTTTTTTAATCCTCTCAATTCCTCACAAATTTATTGCCTCTTTTTCTAAAATGTGTAAAAACGACTTACCTTGGCCCTTTCTTTAGGTGTCAATTTCATTATTGTGCACATAATAAAACTTTTTTTTTTTTAATTTCCGGTTAACCTGCTCCATGTGAAGTTAAATCTCAGTCCAGCTTGAAGAACTTGAAAGGTGGAAGAAGAATTTTTCCTTCTCTACAGTTTTGTAGCTTAAAGGATTCTCATGAGTACTGTGAACTTATTTTCTACATAAGATAACTGAGGTTTAAGGAGGCATAACTAGTTAGTAGAGGTGCTGGAATTGGATCTCATTTGAGTTCATTTATTAGCAACTTGAGACAGCAGGTGAAGGTGAGAACCAAATAGCTTATATTTCTTTTTAAGATTTATTTATTTGTTTGAGAGAGAGAGAGAGAGCATGACCCGGAGGGGCAGAGGGAGAGGGAGAGGAAGAGAGAATCCCAAGCAGAATCCATGTTGAGCATGGAGCCCAACTCAGGGCTCAATCTCATGACCCTGAGATCAGGACCTGATTAGAAACTGAGAGTGAGACACTTAAGCAACTGTGCTACCCAGGTGCCCCCCAAATAGCTTTTTCTGTGATGTTCCGTTCAATATGTTATTATTTACTCAGTTTGAAGTTCAGTAGTTATCTCTGCAAGACTCAAATATTTGTTTTCAAAAAAATCAAGCAGTCTGATAGGGGCTGTTCATCATGGAAAGATTCATGATCAGCTTTTGTATTATTTGGTTGCTGTGATTCAACTTCCTCCTCTTTCAATTGTGATCATTGTAGTATCTACCTCACAGGGTTGTTTGAAGGAATACTTGAAGGAATATGTGTAAAACTTGGAACAACATCTCGGCACATGGTAAATGGTTACACATGAGTGGTTATCATTGTCTTCTTGTTTCAGAAAAAAAGAAAAGTTAAAGCTTAACTGGTTGAAACATAACTTTATTAGTGAAACGTAAACCAAGAGAATTTTCTCTCTCTGAATAAGACAACTAATGTTGTTTCAGTTGGGAAGCGAGGTGTCCTAAAGTGCAATTAACTGTTTAGATGGAGGCTTATACAATATAAAACAGCTTCAGCTGGATTCACTTGAAAGATAGAGGCAGAATAATGAAAGAGTGAAGTCACTTGTATGACTTCCTCTCCTGTTCATCAATAAGCCTATGTTTCTAGGTCCTAACACTTCATACAAGATTAAATTGTGGGTTTTTTTTGTTTGTTTTTGTTTTTGTTTTTGTTTTTTGTTTTTTTTTTTGAGGAGATGAGGGTGGATAGGGCAAGAAAAACATGGGAGAAAATCCTCATTAAATTCATTGAATTATATATTACAGATATTTTCATGCAATATTGACATCCTGAAAGTAATACTTAAATAATTTCCCAGCATGGCATAATCTATGCCTGCACATATTTGGCATAAGTTATTACCTTCTACCAAGGAATGAAAATGAGAATTGTTTAAAATGGAATATGCTTGATAGTGAATCAAATTTCCCTAGTATGTAAATTATTTCCTGGGAGTGAATAAGGCACATTGGGAGCAATTTAATAAATGATACCCTGGAGGTCTGAATGGATTAATGAACCTGATTATCCTTCTCCTGCAGAAGGAGAAAACTGTCACTCTGCAGTTAGCCTTAAATGAGCTCTCCATAGTGTCACTTCAAGGTATTTTGTGGGGAGAAAGGGATAAATATAGGTGTCCCATTTAATAATTCTTGGGGTAGAGCTACTTTACATGATTACTTTCTTTCTTGGTACCGTGTCATTAGCAAAGGAACATATAGTTCTCTTGGGGCAAGAAAGTGAACAGGTTCTGTTAAAAAATCATGTATACTCTGGTGCTGTGGAGCCTGGCCTAAGGTGAATGCCATAGGTTTTTCTCTCCTAGATACTGATACTTAAGGATACGCCTCATTTCCTCTGTAGGGCTTCATAGACTTTTTCCCATAAAACACTTTTGTGGAATGGGCTTAGTGCTCTTCATTCAGCCACAAACAAAAGACAAGGTGTATATAAGTTACAATAAGTAAACAAAATCTCCTGTTTGTTCATTTATTTTAAAGATTTTATTTATTTATTTGAGAGACAGAGAGAGAAAGCACAATCAGGGAAGGGGCAGAGAGACAAGTAGGCTCCCTGCTGAGTGGGGACCCCCCGCTAGGTGGGGCTCTATTCCAGGACTCTGGGATCATGACCTGAGTTGAAGTCAGACGCTTAACCAATTGAGCCACCCAGGCACACCAATTTATTTTAAATAACTTATTAGGTTGATACTGGTGTGTGACAAATTACCACAAACATAAAGCCTTAAAACAACAAAAATGTATTCCTATCTCATTGTCTTGGTCAGTTCAGGCTACTATAACAAATATACCATAGGCTAAATGGCTTAAACAGTAAGTGTTTATTTATTATAGTTCTGGAGACTGCGAAGTCAAAGGTCAAAGTGCTGGCCAATTCAGTTCCTGGTGAGGGACTTCTTCCTTGTCTCTAGATGGATGCCTTCTTGCAGAAATCTGACATGGTGGAGAGAGATTTTGGGTCTCTTCATCCCCTTATGAGGACATCAATCATGGGGGTCCATGCTCATGCCCTTATTAGTAATTAATAACCTAATTACTTCCCAAAGTCCCCACCTCCTAATACCATCCCATTATGGTTTTGGGTCTTAACAAATGGATTTTAAGGGGACACAAACATAAAATCCATATTACTCAGTTTCTATGGGTCAGGAATTTGGGTAGAGGTTTGTTAGGTCTTCTGCCCAGCTCAGAAAGGCTAAAATTAAAGTATCAGAGGGAGCTACAATCTCACCTAAGTCTCAGCTTGCTCTCTGAAGCACATTCGGGTTGTTGGCAAAATTTATTTCTTGAGATTCTAAGAATGAGTTTCCTATTTTTCTTATTGGTTGTAAGACAGGTGTTTCTCAACTCCTAGAGGCCACTCTCATGTCCTAGCCATGTGGTCCCATCTCAACAAAGCATGTTACTCCAGCAAAACTAGAAGGAGTCCCTAATTTTAAGGTCTTGCTGATTTAAGTTCAGTGAACCCAGGATCAATGAATTAGAGACCTTAATTATGTCAGCAAAACCCCATTTGTCATGAAAGGTAACATAATTACAGGAGAAGTATTTCATTATATTTACAAGATATGTACATACTCAGAGTAGACTTAAACAGAATATGAGTCATTGGGGGTCATATTTGATTGCCACTGATCACATCACATATATATACACACACGTACACACACATAATATGGAAGTCATATATCAAAGTTTTGTGTCTATATACAGAGTCTTCCAGGCAGCTGCTTGAGTTCTTTCTCTTCCTGGGCAGTTCAACATTTAAAAAAAATCAATATAAATGTGTACATATCCAGAAAAAGAAAAAAACTGTGACCTGCATGCTACCTTTCTGAAATTAAGAAGACAAGAAGAAAAGTAGATCTACACTTAAGCAATACAGTCAACACAGTGTAAACTATCTTCAGTGCAGTAATAAGGGATATAAAATTATTTTGTAATAAGAAAAGGACAAATTAATTTCAAGGGAATTTCAGAGGAAAGAGGAAAGGTTGGAGACCAGCTGGTGGAAAACAAATTGGATGGGAGCCAGGCTTTCAAATTTATGTAAGATTTTCATAGATTTAGAGTGAAGATTTGTAGCATTTCAGATTATTCGCCCAATTTATCATTGACTCTTAACCAATAATATTGAACACTGAAAATGTATGAGGTGCTATGTTATGTTATTCAGTGCTGAATATACAACAGAAACATGTGGCTAAGCAGTCCACATATATTAACTCATTTAATACTTAAAACAAGCCTAACTGAATTCGTTATGGGCCAAAAAAAGAGGAAATCTAAAGAGGCTTCCTCAGTTATATAACCCCTGAGATTTATTTTGAAGAATGTGTAGGAATTATTTAGCAATAAAAGATGGGGGTAGAGAAATTATGTATAAAAGGCACTGGAGCACTAGAGAACAGGACCCACTTTACAGCTAAAAGTTCTTTAATTTTACTAGAACACGACTGTGGGGATAACAGAGTCCTAGAAGTAAATGTGATTATTTATGTGATTATGAAAAGTTACTTCTACAAGTAGACATATCCCAAAGAAGTGCTCCTGCCCCTGGCTGACCCCAAACAGGGTATGACACATGGCAAATAAAGTGGAAACTAAATTCAAACTGTTTATTCTGAAAAAAGAGTCACAAGTTTATCCAAATCACACACTGCCCCCCAGAACTTCTGATATTGGGCATAGGGAGGTAAAGAAATCCAGAGACAGAGTTCTAGAGAATCAAGTGGGTTAACAGAGGATGGTATTCTGATTAGAAACCGTGTGGAAGAGGATGCCAACATTAATTCTAGGGGGACATAGTACAAAAATACATAATAAGTATTTCGATCTGAGTGTAGACAGACCTATATCCTGCTTCTCAACTAAGGTTTTAGAATGAATTAACCCTCTTGCCAAAAACACTGAGGCGCCTTAACACAGAAGAGTAGGTTATAAAGAATAGTACGTCATGTGAGGCAACTTTATAGGCCTGAATTCACCTTACAGAGTTCCTGTAGGCCCCACCTTAAATTTTCTGAGTTTAAGGGACATGGACATGATCTTGAGAACCATCAAGGGACACACATGTCCCTGTACTTTACAGCCAGGATAATGGTATAACGAAAAAATAAAATAAAATCAAAGATACTGGCAAGGCTGATGATGTTGGCTTGGATACATGGACAGAATTAACCCTGAGATAATGTCTCTGCCCCATGTCAGGAAGCAAATAAGTCCCTGGAATTTATGCTCAATCCTGATGAAAAGACAGGTGGAGGAATTTTAAGCTAGGCTTTTCAGAAAGGATTTGGTTTCATGGGACAAACTAAAAATGATAAGATAGCAGAAAATAAATGCTAATGGGATAGAATTGAAATGAATTAACTAACATCCCATGTAAGTTGAAAGTTCTAAATAGCAACTGAGTTCACTGCATAAAAAACCCTCAATAATGGCTTCAGAGGGGAGGGGGGTGGGGGATTGGGATAGGCCGGTGATGGGTATTAAAGAGGGCACATATTGCATGGTGCACTGGGTGTTATACGCAAATAATGAATCATGGAACACTACATCAAAAACTAAGTATGGTGACTAACATAACATAATAAAAAATTATTAAAAAACAAAACAAAACAAAAAACACTCAATAATATAGTTCTTACAGACCTGAGTTTTAGGACAGGCAAGAGAGTTCAAATGATAAACAATGTTGTGTTTTATTCTGAATCCAGTAATACCATTGAATGGTCTTAAGCAAAATGATAAAATGATCAGATTTATATTCTAAAAGACCACTCTGGGTACAGTACCAATGATGTACTAGAGGGTATTTGTATTGGAGACAAAATCTCTATCGATTGATGTGGATGCTTTGATTCAAATGATTCAGAATAAGGATCAAAATAAGATAGTATCAATTTATTTTATCTTCTTAAAAATAAATAGTCATGGTGATTGAAACAAGGGAATAGTCAAGGAGAAAGATCTTCAGGTTTCTGTCCTATTATTTAGGTTGAAAATAATATCATTTGTCAAAATAGACTGTGTAGGCAGAAACCAGCAGCTGAGATCAGAATGTGGGGTCTGGAGTATTTGTGGGCCATGAAAATCAGGAAAGTGAACACATCTGGAGCTCCAGAGAGAAATCTAGACTGGAGATTCTAAGTTTCACTACCAACATAGTAGTTATAGTTGAAGGCTTGGAATGATATTATTCACAGAGTGCTTAAAGTAAAAAGGGGAAAAAAAAAGTCTAAAATGGAACATTAAGAGACGGAAAAAAACATGCCACAGAGAAAAGAGTGAAGCAGGTCACAGTGGAAACATTGCTTTTCTGAAGGACAAGGAAGGATAGAATTTCAAGAAGAAAAGATCGACAGTTGTAAATGTCCAAAGGAGTTCAAATATTCTAAAGACTAAAATGTGTTTATTAGATTAAGCAAAGTGTAAGACAGTTTTGACCTTTGTGAAAAATTCAACAAAAATGGTAAGGGCAAAAGTTAAATTATACGGAGTAGTGAGCTGGATGGGAGGTAAGACCTTAGTCTTTCAAGTATTTCCATCACAAAGAGAAGGGGGATTGGGTAGTAGCTTGAAAGGTCAAGGTAGCCATAGTGTATTCTTAGCAGGGACAATATCACCCACAAAGGGGAAATTAGTTTTATGGAGGAGGAGTGTGAATGAAAACAATCATTCTTTTGGTGTAAAAAGCATTAGGATACATATAGTAAAACAACAGGCATAGAGTGTACCTCTGGTATTCAACTTCATGGACGGAATTAAGGTAAAAAAGTCTCAAAGTTTCCTTATGGGGCTAGTAATAATAATAATAATAATAATAATAATAAATAGTAATGGTTGAGAAACACTGTGTAAAGTAGAGGTGTTTGCAGAAAAGAAAGCTTTGGACACCAGAAGATAAAGAAAAGCATTTAAATCAATAAAAATTAAATAAAAATTGGGATTCAAAAGGATCCAGATTATAAGAAAAAGATTAACCATAAAAAGCATAAATGATACCTCTTTCCCTGAGAAGAAGAAAGAGGTAACAATGAGAGTAGAGACCCATATTTTGAAAACAAAAAGATCCCATCCGGTGGCTTCTTTCTCTTTGTTCCTAAGAAATAAAATTATTTAGTGAGAGTGGTGGCTCAAGAGTTCAGATAGGAAGGAGAAATTAGAAGTTAAGCACATGATAAACTATTATGGAAAAAATCGGGTGGGATAAGGAGAATTCTGACATGGCCTCCTGGTATATAAGCCCCGTATTTAGTTCTCTCCTCTTGAGTGTGGGCAGGACTGAGAATATGATTAATTTTGCTCTCATGATTAGGTTACATTATATGACGAAGGAAAGGATTTGAATATGGACTTAAGTCCCCAAAGGCTTTTGAGGGATCAAAAAAGAGATTATGCTGGATTGGCCTGATCCAATCAACCCTTTCAAACCTCTGAAGAGTTTGGGCCCTTCCTGAAAGAAGAGTTCTGATACTCATGGAACGTTTTTCTTATTGGCCTCGAAGAACCAAACAACCATTTTTGACCATCAATGAAAGATGTTCACATGGCTAGGACCAGAGAGTGGCCTTTAGCAGCTGAGTCATTTCTGGTAGCTACTTAGCAAGGAGATTGGTAACTCAGTTTTATAACGATAAGGATGCCAACAACCTGAATGTGCTTAAAAGCAGATTCTTCCCTAGTTGAGTCTCCAGAGGAGGATATAATCTTTGAGGCTTGAATCAGTCTGTAAAGCTTTAGGATGATTACCCAGAATCAGTCAATGAGAGGTGGAGAAGAAGGAATTAGCCCTTTTTACAGTTTTTCTATGAAACACTGCTGTCAGTGAAGGAGAGGGAAGGACAAGATGACAAAAAAGTTAAGAACACTGGCAAGGGAGTGATTTAAGTAATGGAACATGAGAAGGCCATTACAACTTACCAGAAGACTAATGGCAGAAACTTCCCTGGGCCTTAGCTTCTTCATCCACAAAATGGGATCATGATAGCAGCTGCCTCATAGGATTGTTGTGAATACTTGATATGTATAAGGCACGTACAGCAGCGCCTGGCCTGTGGTAAGTGCTCAAGAATTGTTAGGTAGTAATAAAGGGAGTAATTATGAACTCATAGTATTATAAACTGAGTAGGAAAGGAAGATGAGAGAAACATGGGTAGATCAGAAGAAAACAGAAATCAAAGGACTGCATAAAAGCATAAGGTCAGGGCACATGGGTGGTTCAGTTGGTTAAGTATCCAAATCTTGATCACAGTTCAGGTCTCGATCTCAGGGTGGTGAGTTCAAGCCTCATATTGGGCCCCATGCTGGACGTGGAATCTACTTGAAAAAAAAAAAAAAGCATAAGGTCAAAGAGAAAATGTGAATAGAGCAAAAAAATGAGAGAGTTTAAGGAGTTTGTAGTTGAAATATAATATTTAATTTACAATTTGGAAAAAAAAGAGTACTCAGAAGTGAACTTACATAAACACATGCAAAGACACACACACGTGCACAGATATATATATGTATATATATATATAAAAGCAATATATACATATGTATATATATGTATATATAAGCAATAATACATATATATGTATATATGTATATATATACATATATATGTATATATATATAAGCAATAAATCTCATGCATTCAGAGAAATACATGGTTTAATTTTTCTTGGAATATTTGTGAAAAAAAATAGGGGAGTATATGGTTAAATCGATTGGTAGTTATTTGAACAATTAATCTCATAAAAAAAGATTAATATCAATTGGGATGAAGGTCTCCAGTGGCAGGCTTAGGACTCTTTTTCTTAAACAACTATATTAATCATACATATGTCATGGTTGGCTGAATTATAATGCATATAACATGGAGGGCTATCTTGACATGGCATAAATTGAAATATAAAATAAATAGAAATATAAAATATTTTTAAGCTGAAATAATTATTCTTAACTTGTCTTTATTTAAAACCTTTGTCTTCGGCTGCCTGTGTGGCTCAGTTGGTTAAGCAGCTGACTCTTGATTTCGGCTCAGGTCATGATCTCAGGGTCATAGGATTGACCCCTCATCAAGCTCTGTGCTCAGTGTGGAGTCTGCTTGTCCCTCTCCATCTGTTCCTTCCTGCTCATTCTCTCTCCCTCCTCCCTCTCTCAAATAAATAAATAAAATCTTTAAAATAAATAAAATAAAATAAAATAAAATAAAATAAAAAATAAAACCTTTGTCTTTGGCACTCATCATTTTTGTGAAAGCATAGATACTAAGTATATTAGTTTACAAAAAGAGCCACATTGCTTTGCAGTTCGTTCCATCAAAGAGGTAGAAACCACTAAGCCTATAAAGGTGGACTTGTCTTATTATTTGCTCTAACTAATTAAATGTGAAGAAATGGTGCTGTGTCAATTCTGACCCTAGGCCTCAGAGGCTGGGCAATGCCACTCTTGCTAATTTGGGACTTCTGTGACTGCTAGATGAAGAAGTGAAAACTGGTGTGAAACGTGCGGCCTACAGCCCTCTGCTGCCCTGGTTCACAATGCAGCAACTGCCTGACGTGTGAATGAAGCCATGCTCAATCCTCCAGCCATAACCCAACCCACCAGCTAACCACTTCCCATGAATGAGATCACCATTGATCATCTAAGCTGGCTGAGACCAGACTAGGTGAACTGCCTAGCCAACTCAAAATTGTGAGCTAAATAAATGTCTGCTATTTTAAGCTTCTAAGCTTTGAAATGGTTGGTGCAGACACAGCAAAGCAATTAGAGAAAACAATCTAATATTTTGATCATATAACCAATATGAATCACCTAAACAAACAATTAAAGTGCTAAAACAAATAAACAGAGAAACAAAGTAAAGATAATGACACATTTGCTTCGGCTGCATTCATTGAAACAGACGGTCCAAAGCAATGGTGATAATCATTCCAGGCTGCATCTCACAGCCATGTTACATATGGAGAATGGTATTCACTTCAAGTGCAGTACTTTTATAGAAATATTAATTTATTCCTGTATATTCAAAGGAAAGTAACTAGGCTTGTACCCATGACACACCATCATTCATTTCTTACACAGCCTGAAGATAAGAAAACTGAGGAAGAATCTAAGAACTATCTTCAAATATCTGAGGTTTAACATGTCATGGAAGATTGAACTTTTATCCCGCATGACTGTAAAGTGCAGAAAACATATGTGTGTGTGTGTGTGTGTGTGTGTAATGTTTTGGGGAGAGAAATACAGATCAAACAGATATGTATATTTGCTTTTAGGAAACAAATAAAAGTTCAATCCAAACAGAAATATTCTAGCAATTAAAAGGGAATGAGCTGTTAAATGATGGAGGCCACCCTCCCAGGAAGCCAGGTATCAGGTAAGAACCGAACTATAAAATTCCTTCTAACATGGAGATGTTATTATGTTATATGCACTTCCTAACATAAGGGAGACATGGAAAATCTCAGTGTGATCACATTGTTAACCAAAAAAAACAAAATAAAACCAAAAACAAACAAACAAAAAACACCATTTACCAAGCCAGAAGACACGTGACATAAAGTTATGGGCATGTAGGAGACCAAGGGGAAAGAGGAAGAAGTGGGAAGCAGCCAAATTTAAACTTCCTTATTTTCTGTGTTGTCCAATTGCCAAGTAGCAATTGAGTCTGCCTGGTATAGTCCGCAGTGCAGCTCCCTTTGAGTATGAATTTATCATCAGTCAGGGAACCTGTATCACGATATTCAGGAAGACAAGAACCCCAAATAGAGCACAGAGTAAAGCAGTTCATAATGAAATACTTAGTTCAGTGGCCTGTGTCATAAAGACTAAAGGAGCTGAGTGAAAATAAAATAATTACATAGAGATGTCATCAAAGAAAATTTTAAAATAAACTAAGTCTTAAAGGGAAAAAGAGAAGAGAGGGAGAAACAAAGAAACAGATTCTTTTTTTTTTTTTTAAGATTTTATTTATTTATTTGACAGAGAGAGAGACAGCCAGTGAGAGAGGGAACACAGGCAGGGGGAGCGGGAGAGGAAGAAGCAGGCTCCCAGTGGATGAGCCTGATGTGGGGCTCGATCCCAGGACTCTGGGATCACGCCCTGAGCCAAAAGCAGACGCTTAATGACTGAGACACCCAGGCGCCCCAAGAAACAGATTCTTAACTGTAGAGAACAAACTGATGGTGACCAGAGGAGAGTTTGGTGGGGAATGAGAGAAATAGGTGATGGTGATTAAAAAGTACACTTTTTTTTTAAGATTTTATTTATTTATTTATTTATTTGAGAGAGAGAGAGAGAGAGATCATGCCTGAGTGTGAGCAGGGGGAGCGGCAGAGGGAGACAGAGAATCTCAAGCAGACTCCGTGCACGCTGGGGCTTGATCTCACAACCAAGATCATGACCAGAGCTGAAATCAAGAGTCAGCTGCTTAACCCACTGAATCACACAGATGCCCCAAGGAGTGCATTTTGTCATGAGCACCGAGTGCTGTATGGAACTGTTAAATCACTATATGGTGCACCTGAAACTAATATTGCACTGTATGTTAACTATACTGGAATTAAAATAAAAACTTAAAAAAAATAAACTGAGCCTTGAGTTTAGCCTTAACAGACAAAAAGATAAAAAGGAAGCATATTTAAATTCAGTGTCCTAAAATTTATATCTGTTCACTAAGCATGTAATGACAAGAGTTATATTTATGGACTACTTATTAAGCACACAAAGCTGTTTGTTTTATGAATTTATCTCATTTTTAACTTAGAACAATCCTATTCGATGTGTTCATATTTCTCAATTTTAAAGATGAAGAACTCAGAGAACAGAAAGTTTGAGTGGTTTGTGTAAGGCCACACAGCTGGGAAAGAACAGAATCAGCAATCAACTTCATTCAATCAGACCACAGATTCCAGACATTTAACCAGCAGTGCACTGCCTCTGTGCAAAAGCCGTGTGCAAGACACTGCACTAGGCACAGCAGAAGGCATCGAGCTAAGTGTTTTCTGCTCCAAGCTCTGAAGACCACCATTGATAATCTTAGAGGTGATGCACAAACCAAATATTCTGGGACCCCAGTAGTAGGTGAGATTAGTTTAGCTGATGAAATTGAGCACTGCTTCATGAAGGAAGTAATATTTAATTTTGATTTTGAGGAAAGGGTACAGTTTTGAGTATTTTTATCACTCAAACACTTTTGGAGAGGCAGATGATGTTTTGTTGCCTTGGGTTGAAGCAAAAACTCCAGGGGTAGTGAAGAGGGGATTTTTTTCTCCTATTCACAATGCAAAGCACGCTCTGCTACCGAGAAAGAAAAATCAGGTGCATGATCTTTTAGATTCTCGCGGATATCTTTTACTAGGAGAGCATTTTGTTTCACACATGCCACAATAGCTGAAAGTATACCTCACATACAACTTTCTTTTAGTCGCATATGCTTTTGATGTAATACAAAGCTGCCAGAGGATTAATAAAATTAATGTTGTAGGGGTGGAATTATGTGCTTCATTGAGTTCTTATAAAATAATCTGTGGAAGAAATTAAAGTAACATTATTTTGCACTAAGGGAACACTTTGCAATCTGCCTAAGGGGGGAAAAAACACTTTTTAATCAATCTGCTAAATTATCTTTTTTTTTCCCCCTCTCAGTCCCCGACTTGGGTTCCTTATCTTAGAATTGTATTAGAGAGCAAGCCCAGAATTCACTTTGAAACTGGAAACCCCTGCCCCTCTCCTGTAGCTCCTTCCAGTTAAATCTTCAGCGGAAAAATACATTGCTGGAACCAGCCTGTCATGTCTACCTGGTAGTTCAGTCTCCCATGAAACTTCAGGGTCCTCTGGGTCATCTGATTTATGTTCCATGGGCCTCACTCACATCCCCAAAGTACACACACCATCCACAAAACTGACATCTCTGACGGAATGCCTCATGCTCAGTGATGCCCTCTTCCTAGAGATATCCCTCTGGACAAAGACCAAAAGGTAGGTGGGGGTAGCAGAGGTGAGAGTAAAATACAAGCCTAGGAAGAGGATATAGCTAATTCTTGAAAAGTTGTGAATTCTGTGCTGAAAAAAAAAGAATTTAAGTGAATGATTCTGAAGTATTTGAACTTGGTGCCAGTACCATGCTATGATAAAGTCTGTGTTGTGTCTCTTGCACACACACACACAAAATAACACAAAACAAAACAAAACAAACAAACAAACAAACAAAAAACACACAAGAAAGTGAGAGAATAAAAGAAAGGGAATTCATTTATAACATTGTAACAATTCAAATGTGTAGTTAAAATGACTGAAAATGGAGAGCTGAAGTAGAAATTAATGAAAGGAGTGGATGAGAGAGGAACCGAAGAGATAGCATAAATAGAAAACGATGCCAGAACTCAGGGCTGGGCGGTAGCAGGGATGACTGTAACGTTGTCAGTCTAGGAAGCTAATGAATTTAATTCACTCAACAAAATCTTAACGAGTAGCTCAAATGTGCTTGTCTCAGAAAAAGGTGATTGGATCCAGAAATAAAACTCCAATCCCTACTATCAGATAGCTTGTAGTTTATCATGGAAGACCAATTTTTTGGACAATAAAAATTGAAAATAATTATAAGTAATGGAGCTTCAGAAATGGTTTTTATGTTTAAAGATAGGAGCGTGCCATGAAAGTAGGATATTCAGGAAGAGCTTAAACAAATAGGTGGCAGTCAAATGAATGATAAAGGATAAATGTGTCTGCCTTGTCTAGACATGGCGGGATGGGGAAGGATATATTTGGAAGAGAACCAATGACCTCAAATAGAATGATGAGAAAAACTCAATTTTTAAAGCCATTATTCATGCTCAGAAATTAGAGTTTAGTGGGAGAAGGAGAAGAGTAAAATATGGGGTGGTCAGGGAGCTTCTCATGAAAGATTTCTGTGGATACTGCCTTGAATCAGTGGAAAACATTAAAAGATTTTAATTAGGGAAGTTCAAGGATCGGATTTGTAATTCTGAAAGCTCTAGGGCAGTATCCCGGAGAATTGATTCTGTGGGTGGTCAGACTGGAGGCGTGAGCCTCGTTAGGGAAATGAGGCTACAATAGAGGAGTCAGAAAACCTTCACTAACACAGGGCAAGGGAAATGGGAATAGAGACTACAACACATGTTCAAATGGCTTATTAAGGGGATGAAATCAGTAGTATGGGTTGATCAAAAAAACATGCTAAGATTCTATTCCTTCAGAAAGGCCCTTCCTGCTCATGTTAACTAAATAGCCACTTGTATTAGAAATATCTTTTTACCCCAAATCCTTTCCCCGTGCAATAACACAATGCAATTTTGTTTGGAGTAGCAAGGTATCTAGCAAAAAACGTCCTTTTCAGCATGATGTAGCTGATTATAGTTAAATGAACATATTTGTTGTTATTGGAGTCTCCACGAATACTACTGAAAGCTGTCAGCTGTTAGTGTGTGCCTCTATTTTCTCTTCCATGCTTTCTGTTTTCTGCTGGCCTGGGACTTAGTTTAGACTCCGTGACTCAAGTCCCAGCTGCCTTCATGAACCAAGAAGTGAGCTGGAGTTGGAAGCTCACTGGGTCACCTCAGAATGCTCTAACGAACTACCCGAACTACTTTATGTGGTTTATAAATAATGGAAATTTATTTCTCATTGCCCTAGAGGCTGAAAGTCTGCAAACAGGATGCCAGCCTGGCTGGGTTCCGGTGAAAGCCCTCTTCTGGGTTGTAGACTGCCATGTACCCTCACATGGCTGAGAGCAGAGGTAGGAAGCAAGCTCTCTCACAACCCCCATAAGGACATGAATTTTTTCATGAGGGCTCCACCCTCATGGCCTCATAGAATCCTAATTACCTCCCAAAGGCCCCACCTCCTAGTACTATCATAGGGGGCAGTAGGGTTTCGACATACAAATTTGGGGAGACAAACATTCGGTCCATAAAGAAGCTTTATATAAGGCTTGTAGAGGAAAGTGACTCAGAGGTACCTAAAGAAAATGATGCCACCATACAAGCTCTGAAGAGCCTACAGAGTTTCTCTACAATGAGATTGAGATAAATCTGAATACTAAGTCACTATTATTTTAGGTTTTCTGTTTTATGCTGCTAAATCTAATCATAAATGTTTCCCTTTCCCCCTCCATGCTTAACATTCTTTGTTACTTTCCATTATCTAAAATCCTATTCTTTGTTACTTTTTCGTTGTCTATCACCTTCCCAGTAGATCATAAGCATTATGGGAGAAAAGTTATTGCTTATCTTGTTTATCCTCAGCACGTAAAACAGTACTTAGCATAAATTGGGTGGCCAATAAATATTCTTTGGAAAACTAAATGGATGAATAGATAGGGGACATAGAATGAATAAACATATCAAATACTGTTTTCTGGCTATGGAGGTTACCTAGATGATATAAATAGGTTTCAAAATGGAGAAAATCCTCTGATCTGAGGAAAGGGTGATTTCAATTTGTATCAGTATGAACCCGAGGTGTCTATTTTTCACACAGGTTGAATCATCCATTAGAATATTAGGTATATGGGGTTAGAGCTCAAAAGAGTGTTCTGGGCTTGGGAATATCCATAGTGTTAATCATGAGAGTATAGGGGATATTGAAGTCCAGGTCATGCTGAGTTTGTTACAGAGAAAAGCATTGAGGGCAGAAACCAGAGAAACACACATTTTATGTGCAGCAGCAGAATAGGAGCTAGAAAAGCAGGAAAAGAAAGGGAAATGCATCCTGCAAGCTAGGCAGAGTAGTTTTGAAGGTAAGGAAGAGTGGTAAACAGAGTCAAATACTTAATAAAGTAAGAATTTTTTTTTTGATTTTGTGACTAAAAGGTATCTGTAAATATTGAGGCAGCTGTAAATTTTGTGAGGTGAAAAGACAAAAGCACATGGAAACAAAATTGAGATATTGCATGTAGACCGATTATTCATTAAACTGTACTAAGAAAACAATGAGAGAGATGCAGCAAGATTGACAGGAGAACATAAATCAAGAAAGAGCTGTTTGTTTATTTTCAATGGGGAACATTTGGATATATTTTGACTTAATGGAACGTAAGCATCGATAAAGAGAAAAAAATTTGAAAATACAGGGAGAAGAGGGGATTTTGATGGAATAAAATCTTTCCAGACCCTGAAAGCTAGATCTTCGAAGTGAGATATTTTTGTAATTCTAAACGTACAAATAGAAAAGAGAAATTTACATTTATAGATCTAAATTCTGACTCAATTCTTGGTCCCAATTTGCACTGGCTTTTTGAAAATTGTAATGGAAATGTTCAGTCTGACTTTTTATCTGGAATGATTTCTTTTTTGTGATCCTTGTAGAATATGAGAGGTTATTGGTTCCTTTCCTTGACTTGGAGTCAATATTTCCAAAACATTTCCTGTGAGGCAAAGATGTTATTAGGACTAAAGCTAAAATCTCTGCATGGGATTGATGATACCCAAATTTTTAAAAGATGAAAGTGCAAGTTGAGAGTATAATGTGTAAGATATCTAAAATGATGATAATGAAGGACAAAAAAAGAAAGGAAGCAAATTTGATAAAGTACCTTTTATTTATCAGATTTTTGATCAATTTTATATATGCAGAAATAGCCATTTTACATACACAGAAAGTGAAGTAGTTAAAACCTTAACCCCCCCAAAAAAAAGGAAGGAAGGAAGGAAGGAAGGAAGGAAGGAAGGAAGGAAGGAAGGAAAGAAAGAAAGAAAGAAAGAAAGAAAGAAAGAAAGAAGGAAAGAGAAAGAAAGAAAGTTGAGATAGTCAATAACCTACCCTGGGGACAGAGCTAGTATATAACAAAATCAAGATGTAAGTCCAATCTCTCTGATTCCACGGTTGAGGGTCTGCCTTTGTCTGGGGTCATGATCCAGGGGTCCTGGGATAAAGCCCCGCATGCATCTGCTCTCTGCTCAGCGGGGAGTCTGCTTCTCTCTCCCTCTGCAGTTCCCCCTGCTTGTGCTCTCTTGCTCTCTCGCTGTGTCAAATAAATAAATAAAATCTTTTAAAAACATTGTTCCTCAAGATGTATATTGCAATATTGTGTGCTTATATTCACATCACTTCCTGTTTAGAATAAAGGAATTACATTATGAGGCACTTTTTGTGTTGTGGTGAAAGGAAATTGGATGAACCAATCAAACAATGCTATGACTTAAAAGAATAAGGAAACATCTCAAAATATTGTGTTTTAATTCTTGAATTTAACACGCTAACCCCACAATATTAATCTTTGCCCAAGACTAGAATTATATTCTGTTTCTTGACAAAGTTCTCAGGTAATAAATTCTGATGAAATGGTGACTCTCTAGTCTTTGTAATCATTCTGTTTTTATCTGTATACTTTATACCACTTAGGTGATGAACCGGGGAAATATTATCTCGTTAGATATTAATGCTTTTAAGGCAACAGTTTTGTGAATTTAATGTGTATCAGTATTTAACAAATCCTTTGGACTCTAAGGGTAGGGCTTAGTGATTAAAATAAATGAATAAAGAAGAAAACTTCTAGGCAAAAAAATATAGAGGAATATATGTTCCTTAAGATTTGATAAGAAAGTTTTATTTCATGTTAAGAACTCTGAAACAGTATCTTTGTGTCAAAGCTTCAAATACCAGGTGTTATAACTTGATCAGAAAGAACTAAACCATTTCTACTTGTTTATGAGGGGGACTTTGACAGTTTGCCTTAAGTTTAAGAAAATGTTTTTAAAATTGAAAAAGGTCACCGGTCTTGACATATTAGGACAAGCTATGTAGTTACTGAAACTAAAAGGAATCCTAAAGAAAGGATTTTTACTGAAGTTATATTTTAATTAAAAAATATTGATGCTATATATCTGAATAATGAATGTCCAATAGCTCCTGCAAGATTTACTGTTATTTACAACTATGTCTTTGAAAAAGATGGCATATGTGTTGTGAAAACATCAAAGAATGCTATTAGTTACAATATTGATTCATGGTTATAAAAGAATATTTGAAAAGTAGTATCTTTTGGTGCATATTTTCTCCCACAATTCAGTCTTCATTTGAAAATTATAAAAGGTAATATTATATAAATATTTATATTATATGAACATGTAATATTATATAAACATTTAAAATATATAAATTATATATATAGGTTGCTACATCTAAGGAAGATGTTTTATTTTTCCTTCAAATATTAAAATTTAAAATGAGAGAAAGGAAAAGGGCTAGAAATATGCACATTTTAATTAGGATTTAGATAAACACTCTGTAGTATAATGTAGCAGAAGATTAATTGAAGTGAGGATGGTATTGAAGTGAGGTTACTTTTTTGGAGGATTTAAGATTTCTAATAGAAAGACCAATCTGTATATCCTCCTACTGTCTATAATAGAGATGGAGTTTTAACTGGATTGATTTTTGATCTAACCAACTCTGTGATCCCATGTGAAATTAGAGTTAGGGTATTAAGTATGTGATTTTGGAATAAAATCTAAAACAAACCATCAAGAATTTCATGAAGCTTTAAAGAAAGTCATAAAATGATTTTAAGTAGGAAATTTCCATTCTGAATTATTGTAAGCAAGCAAAATGAGTCCCGCTTTTTAAAAAATAATCAAGATGAGAGCTTAAAATAAAATGAAGAAATTAGTCTATAACATCTCAGATATCTTCTTGGTCCCATTGTCCTCACATAATGCCAAATTCCCCTCAAATTCAATCTTTTTAAAAAATTGCCTATCAATGTTGTTGTATTGTGTTTTATTTCTTTGGTCTATTTGAAACTCTTGCTCATACCTTGCTACATTTTTATATCACAGTAACTGTGTATGGTAATATAGTTATTTAATTTTTTAAATAAAAATATCCCATTCATAAAAAAAGGGATAACTCTATCACAAAATTGTTGTGACAATTAAATAATAATATCAACAATACACTTACTTTGTGTCTGGATCATAGCAAGGACTCAGGAAAAAACTATGCTACGGGTTAGCAGAGAGGTTTAGCTCTTAAGTTTTGGAGTTAGACAAGGAAGCTTGAATCTCAGCCCGACTATTTAAAAGTATGAAGTATGACAAGTCACAAAAATTTTGAATCCTCAGAATCTTCAGGGGTTATTTATACCATAAGGTTATTTTGGGAATTAAGTTAGATAAATCATGGAAAATATCAACTGGATGGTTAGAGTAAATATCAAACATCATAGACACATAGACTACATATACATGTAGTATGTACATGTGTGTATGTGTTTATATTTAAATGCAAAAGCTAGTTTCACATTAATATGTATTGTATTGCACAATCACACATATATATGAACACATGTGTAATATATACATATATGTGATATATATCCACATATGTGATATATTATGATATATATAAATATATGCAGTTTTGCAAGCATTAACTATAGTGGCAGATAGTTTACTAGGTGTTCTGGTTAATTAATTGTGTATTTTTATTTCTAATTCAGGTGAATCACTTTTTTTCTTTTTATTTAAATTTTCCAAGTTTTCTTAATGACTAAATTATTTGTGTAATAGTTTATAAGATAAATGCTAGTTCTATTTGTATGGAAGTTGAACTAATGTAGATATTTTACATAAACATAAAATATGAATAAATGTATTTAAATATATAGACAGTTTCAACAATGGGAAGAAAAATTTCAGGGGCAAGAAATAAAGAGCACAGCAGAGACTGTAATTGTCCAACAATATCTGGGTGTTTTCTTTTTTCTGGAGCCAAAACCAAACTATATTTTCCAGCGTGTCTTACTGATAGTTGAATTATTTATCTTATATCTGACCCTTAGAATGTGAATGGAAGTGATGTATTATATTTATAGCATGGAAAATAAAGGTATCCCATGAAATAAGTTTGTGTTTTATGTCCCCACTTTTTAGGTGCCTTGAGAGGATTCCAAAGACCAAAATGGTTTTTCAAGTTGAAATAAAACCGGACGTCTAAATGCAAGTGTCAAGTAAAAGCTTGTGCCCCTATTCCACTGATATCATTGGACTTTGTCATACCATACATACCATGTTCATGGATTGTAAGATTCAACAGTGAGAAGATAAAAATTCTTAAATTTATCTGGAAATGTAATGCTTTCCCAATCAAGATCCTAGTACACTTTTTAAAAAGAATTTGGCGAGCTGGTTATAAAGTACATATGGGAAAGTAAATAACCTAGGATGACCAAGACAATTAAAAAGAACAGAGCTGAAGGATTTATACTATTAGATTTTTAGACATGATAAAGCCACAGTACTTAAAGTATGACTTTGGCATAAGGCAGACATGTAGATCAACAGAACTAAATAGAGAGTCTTGAAATAGACCCAGACATTTGTGGTCATATGATTTTCTAAAAAGTTACCAAGGTAAACCAATTGCTGAAAGGATAACCTTATTGAAAACTGTTGCTAGAACAATCAGCTATCCATATTTTTTTTAAGAAATGTACCTAGACCCTTACCTTGCACCACAAGGAAAATTACTTTGAAATCATAGACCTGAATGGATCACAAACTTAAATGTCAGAGTTAAAATTTTAAAATTTTTAGAAGAAACCATGCACTTATATGTGTAATAGACATCCAAGGAATTCCATTTCTAAGTATTTACCTAAAGGAAATCAAAATATAGGATAGCACAAAGATCATCTATAAATCTTCATAGTAGCATTATTTATAATGGTGAAAAATTTGAAGGAAACTAGATTTCTATCAGCAAGTTAATGAATAAACAAATCATTTTACATTCTTACCTGGAACTTCTCAGCTATAAAAAGGAATGAATTATTGATAAATGCAATAACATGGATAAATCGCAAAAGCATTATTCTAGGTGAAATAGACAAACTATATGATTTAATTTATATACAATTCTAGAAAAACTAGTATTATAGTGACAATCATCAAGGATTAGAACATACCATTTGTTGCCTATGGGTTGGTACAATGAGGAGATATTGATTGCAGAAGTGTGAGAGGGAATTTCTCCAGTGTGGTGGTAGTTCTACAACTATATACAGTTGTTATATATTTATCAAACTGTGCATTTCAAATGGACAAATTGTATTGTATATACATTATAGTTCAATAAAAGTGAGAAATTGTTCAGTAAAAAAAAAAAAAAGAGTTAGGGGTGCCTGGATGGCTCATTCGGTTGAGTGCACAGCTCCTGGTTTTGGGTCAGGTCATGATCTCAGTTCTTGAGATCCAGACCTCCAGTTAGGCTCTGTATTCAGCATGAAGTCAGCTTGAGATTCTCTCTCTCCTTCTGCCCTTCCTCCTTTATGCTCTCTCTCCCTTTCTCTCTCTCAAATAAATCAATAAATCTTTAAACACACACACACACACACACACACACACACACACACACACACACTTTAAAAACAATGGACATGCCAGGGTGCCTGGGCGGCTCAGTCAGTTAAGTGTCTTCCTTCAGCTCAGGTCATGATCCCAGAGTTCCGGGGCAGAGCCCTGGCATAGGGTTCCCTGGTCAGCGGGGAGCCTGCTTCTCCCTCTTCCTCTGCTGCTCCCCCTACTTGTGCTCTCTCTCTCTCTGTCTCTCAAATAAATAAATAAAATCTTACAAAAAAAAAAAAAAACAATGGACATGCTGAACAGCACGTTAAGAATTTATGCAGAAACTTTATGAAATGGAAGACTGCTTCAAGGAAAGCACTGAGGCCACCGCATAATAAAATAAGAAATGCAAATGCAAGAAGTTAAGAGATATAGAAGCTGTTAATATATTGAATTAGTTTCCAGAAAGAGAAAATATGAAAAATGGAGGACTGATAATATATAAAAACCTAATAGCTGAAACATTCCAGGACTAAAGAAAGATATATGTCTTTAGATCAAAGACCATGAAGGCACCTGAGTGGCTCAGTTGGTTAAGCAACCGCCTTGGGCTCAGGTCATGATCCTGGAGTCCTGGGATTGAGTCCAAATCGGGCTCCCTGTTCAGCAGGGAGTCTCCTTCTCCCTCTGACACGCCCCCCCTCATTCTCTCTCTCTCAAATAAATAAAATCTTAAAACAAAAACAAAAAACAAACAAAAAAACCCCAAAGACCATTAAATCCTAAGAGCCTAAGAGGTATATAAACACAAATCCATACCTCAAAATATTAGAAACAAAAACCCATAAAAGCAAAACAGAAGAAAAATACCGATAGAAACTTTAAAATCATTGAAAGCAAACTTCTTATCAGAAAAATAGTGTCCATAGTATATAGAATATCTTCAAAGAACTTGGAAAAAAAATACTTTTTAACCTAGAATTCTGCATCCAACTACTGTATTATTCAAGAATATGAGTGGAATAAATTTATTTTATACAAAAATGAAACCATAATACCTTGTACATACCTTTGCTGAAAAAAAATGCTATATGGAATATTGTTAAAAGAAATAAATTCAAAATCAAATGCAGCAGCAAGAGACAAATAGCAAAAAACTAACAAAGCAATAAATTGGTAAATGGATGTGTAAATATGCATTATACTATTCTATTAAAAGTATAATACAATGTAGGCTGTAACACAATGTAAAACTGTTAGCATTTTAATAAAATATGTCAAACTGACATAATCATACAACTGATGGTTGGTCAAAACTCATTAGGAAATAATTTAATATTGCTGCAAATTCATTATATATCAATAGCCATATTTAATATTGAAAATGAATAATATAAATAAATAAAATTCATGATTCGACAGTTGTTTATTAACTATCTATTGTGTTTCAGATTTTGTCCTAGGACTGGTGAGTCCATAATTTATGTCCAATAATAATGAAGTCATTTGCATTTTCTAAAGTTTTTACTTAAATTCCAGTTAGTTGGGGTGCCTGGGTGGCTCTGCCAGTTAAGCATCAGCCTTCAGCTTAGGTCATGATCTCAGGGTCCTGGAATCCAGCCCCCCATCAGATTCTCCACTCAGTGGTGAGTCTGCTTCTTCCTCTCACTTTCTCTCTGTGCTCTCTCTCTCTCAAATAAGTAAATAAAATCCTTAAAAAAATAAATTCCAATTAGTTAAAATACAATGTAATATTAGTTTCAGGGGTACAATTTAGTGATTCAACACTTTCATACAACACTTGGTGGTCATCACAAGTGCAATCCTTAATCCCCATCACCTATTTAACCCATCCCCGCCATCTTCCCTCTGGTTACCATCAGTTTGTTCTCTATAGGTAAGAGTCTGTTTCTTGGTTTTCCTCTCTCTTTTTTCCTCTGTGATCATTTGTTTTGTTTCCTAAATTCTACATATGAGTAAAACCAAATAATATTTGTCTTTCTCTGACTTACTTCACTTAGCATAATACACTCTAGCGTTAACTGTGTCATTGCAAATGGCAAGATACCATTCTTTTTCATGGCTGAGTAATATTCCATGATATATACATAGCTATAGATATATAGATATCTCACCTCCTTTTTATCCATCTGTCAGTCAATGGACATTTCTGTAATATGGCTATTTTAGATAATGCTGCTATAAACATCAGGGTTCATGTATTCCTTCAAATTAGCACATTTTTGTATTCTTTGGTAAATACCTAGTAATGCAATTGCTGGGTGGTAGGGTAGTTCTATTTTTAACTTTTTGAGGAAGCTTCATACTGTTTTCCAGAGTGGCTGTACCAGTTCACAATCCCACCAATAGTATAAAAGACTTCCCCTTTCTCCACATCCTCACCAACACCTGTTGTTTCTTGTGTTGTTAATTTTAGCCATTCAAGTCATTTGCATTTTTAAATATCCTACAGAATCTATAGATTATGAATAATCATTCACTATGACACATGAGGAAAATAAAAAATCCATTTTCTTTATTGCCAGCCTCCAAAGTGCTCCCCAATAAAACTTGCCTTCTGTGTGTATCCCCTCCCATGTTATTTCAGGGTTGATTTCTGTGACCAATAGAATGTGGCTCCTCTCTGTTTCTCTGTGTCTGTCTCCACCTGTCACCATTCACTTAAGGGAAAGCCATCTGCCATGTGGTGAGGATCTTGAAGCAATTCGATGGAGAGTCTCAAGGGGTAAGAAAAGCCCAAGTGAAGGATTTGTTTTGGAAACAAATCTTTAGCCTTAGTCAAGCCCTGCATCCCTAGCCATACCTTGCAATATCTTGATTTCAATCGCATGAAAAACCATGAGCCAGGACCACTTCATTAAGTCAATTCTGACCCACAGCAGCTGTTAAATAATAAATATTTGTTGATTTATGCTGCTAAATATTGGAGTAATTTGTTACAGTGTGCTAGACACATTATCCTCAGTTTTCTGATATCTTGCTTTGGTACAAAAACAAATGGAGATACTTTCAACAGTAATCCCTAAATATGAACCATTATCATGTGAAACGCTAATATCTTGAAACTTAGAACTGATGTTAGCATATCACAGTATTTTAAAATCCACATGTATATTTCAGCATTTCACAGAAAGTTATAGTGAAATTAAATTTCCTTCTTGGTGTTCATATTGTCAGTTACATTTTAAAAATTTTTAATGATTGTTAGTGATGGTTTAATATGAATTAATACTTAGGCTTTGAATAAAAGGTCAGTGCTAACTTATTCATCTGACAATAAGGGAGTCACAGTAATGTTAAGTATCCTTTCATTGATGTTACTAATAAATATTGGCATAGAACTGCAGTGTTCTCACCTTTTTTTTTTTCCTGGACACGTAAAGGATACATAAAGCCAAATAACACAGAAACTTTATTATTATTTTAATAATACCCAATTTATTATACAGCTTATTATTGAGGCAATTCATTTGAAATAGAATAAAATTATAAAAATATAGATAAAATTATGGATAAAAATAAATGTAAATATAGCATATCCTGGACCAAAAACATAATATAAATATGAAATTCAATTGCTATATATGGGTTTTGAAAATTTTATCAATCAGGAAATAAAAATATGATTAGTTACATGTTTTATTATCTGTTCTAAAATAATCCTACAAATATTTAAAAATTAATTGCCAAGTAGGGCTTCGCAGGCAATGTTGGTACACAATATTCTTGAGCACAAATGTAAAAAATGAAGTACCAGTTTTAATGAAACTGTATCTTGTAGTTTCTCTTGATTAGGTATGCAATCAATGCAAGAAAATGAAAGTAATTCTTTAAGGTCAAGTTCAAGGACATACTGCTCAAATACCTGGGTTCTGACTATCAAGTAGACCCACCTATGCAATCCTAGTCTTCCTGGAATTAAAGTTATGCTGTGCAGTCTTCAACTGACCCTTAATTAGTAGCACTTCTTTAACCAAAACTCCAAATGACATTTGAAAAAATAAGTTTAAATTAGTAACACTTTTACTTTTATTTTTTAATGGGTATAAATGCTATCACTACTCTCCCACATCATAGGGCATTTAATGAAGTGAGGGACATTTTAAGATCAACAGTCTTAACGAATGATGAAAAAAAAATTGATTTTAGACACTCAGACTAATTTATGGGCTTAAATTATGTTGATTACAAGATTGTCAAGGTACCATTGGAAGGTGATCTGTGTGTGTTAGGGGAGGATTAAAAACTTACACGTAGGGCACGTACATGACATCTATATCACCATCTAGCAGAGAATGTCAGTAGATTGTATCTATATGTGACAATTTTTTTAAGTATCGGTTTGTTAATTAGAGCTATAGAGATAACTACCCTAACACAATAATTAGGCAAAGTAACTAAAATTCATTACTGTGGGAGGAATTAAGATAGAAACAGTAACATATTATCTTAGACTCTGCCTAGCATAGTATCAGGTAAATAACAGGCAGTCAATAAATGTTGCTTCCTTCTTGTGAGGGCCCCAATTTAAATGCCCCAGGACACTGATGGTAATAGAAAGAATAAGTTGTGGCCTAAAATGATGAGTAGAGTTTTGAGTGATGCTCAGTGAAAGAAATTTTAGAGTTGGTTAATACTTTTCGGGAAAGGTCGCTGGTGAGCTTTTTAAACAAGTGTTTTGAAACTCTGTTCTGTAGTGAAGCAAGAGGGTATAAGAGTGCAAATGAGGGAGATTAGTCCAGAGACCTTAGAAGCAGGAATCAATATGAGATGTATGGTCAACTGCAAGCAGACTTTTATGATTTAAGTGGGCGGCATATTTTCAACCGTCAGTGTAAAATTGAATCTTCATACATGATAGAAATATTTGGTAGACATGTTTACTTTGTATTTGCTGGAGAATTTTAAAACCTTCTGTATGTTTCTGAGGAAGAATTTAAAATAATAAACCTAGTGTTTGAAGAATATGGTTACATGAATATGTGAAACAGTTCAAAAGAGGAAGTAAGGCACAATAACTTCTATATGCTCTGGATTTTCTCTGCTAATAGTAACTATAAATCTTAGTGCTTTTTTTTTAAGAAATGAAAATTTCATTTCTGTATAAGAGAAAATTATCTGCTACACATTAAAATGAAATGCAGTGCACACATTTATCTAACTACTAATTTTCTTACACCGATTTAGAATTTGTTGGGGAGGTTAAGGGTGTTGATGATTCACTAATTTCAGAGAAATGAAGATTCAGCTTTCATTGGATCTGCCCCTTATATCAAGAACACTAATTAGATAACATAAGAGAAATTTGTTTGAATTCTGTCTCTGAAATATTCAGTTCTTCCAGAGCAATGTTATATAAATGTATATGTGCATTTATCTGTATCACCCTATTCTACAAAGGATTAATCCATTTGTAAGCATGCATACAATAAAATGATGAAACATAACTAGATAAAAATTGTGACCAAGTAGAAAGGTCAGGACCAAAGAAAAATTTAAAAGATAGAAAGGTATGCAGATCATATCCTTCTAAGTTATTAAAGTAGAGCTTCACACATGGTTTTAGCACAAAATTAAATGAAAATTATAGTCAATGATGACTCTTATATTTTAAGTTAGAAAAATTTCAAATTTTTATAAGAAAATATTTTCATTACTTTCTGGAGTTTTAAGTCTAAAACACTTGTCTTAGTGATATTTATGTAGGAAACAGAACACAGAGAAATTAATAACAATAAAAACAATTAAAATTAATTGGTCCTTACTATGTTCAAATCATCATGCTAACCATATTGCAGATATTATATCACTTCTTAATTTAGTTATATAATTTCTATTTATAAATGAGGAATAAAATAATTTTTTGTTTACACAATCGCACAGCTAAAAGTAGTAGAGAAGTGATTTTTTTCCTTGCAGTAAACAACACTCAGTTGCATCCCTATAAATAATAAAATGTTGCAGTCCATACCATTTCTAATGGTATCTGAATTTAGAATGTAAAACAACACTCAGAATGTATGATCCAAGAATGGCTTAAATAAGGCTGCTAGGCAGTAGTTTTAAAACTAAAAAAGCATTTGACTAATTAAACAATTTATAGCATCCAATAAACATGGAAAGGTGTACTCAATACATTTGTAATAACACAAATAGCATCCTGTGAATGTCTAAGTCTGAGGATTAGCACACCCTATTGTAATTGTTGCCTTAAGTATCTGTTTCCTATTTTTTGGTAATTCTTGAAAATTTGAGCTTTCTTATTCTTCTCTAGCATATCACACTGTGCCTGATATTTATACACTCAGAAATACAGTAAATATACGCATCAATCAATCAATGTAAAAATGCTTTTAAAGATTTTGTATTGGTAAAATCCTATGTGTCCTAAGGAATCTCAATTATAAATGATAATTTCAAAATTGACTTTTGAACATTTGAAAAGAAAAATAATAACAAAAGGTAGTTACAATTAAATTTATATAAATATACACATTCAAATCATAAAGGTCATGAAGGCATATGAAAAGTGAAGAAGAGAGAGTCATAGATGCTGAGATTAGGTGTCAATATTCTCAAAACAGAAACATAAGTTTGACTTCAAAGGAGCAGACCATTATTTGGATAATAAGTTAATAAGCTTAGTGAAGAAAAGGCTTTGAGAACTCTGATTTAATTAGGCAACCAAACTGTCTAAATTCTTGAAAATTAAATGATGTTAACTTATTTATAAAGCATGACATAGCTTTCTAAATGTTTCCATTTATTTTTCTAGATTGTTTTTCTTGACTGTCCCCCTAGGAGTTGCCCCTCCTAATCGTATGTTCATTCTGGCATATTCTAGTATACTCCTCCATAATATAGAGTACTGGTTAGAAGTATGAACTTTGGAGTCAAACACTTGGGATTGACCCCTGGATCTTCTACTTATTAGTTATTGGAGAGGTAATTGACTTCTCTGTATCTGTTTTTCATCTGTAAAGTAGAGATAAAAAGTATCAAGGTTGTGGTGTTTTTATCCAGGTTGAAAGAAGTAATGCATGAAAAACACCCATTATGTTCATTATGGCGCTGGTTACTGTTTGGAACTCTTGGCCCTACGTCTTGAAACAGGTTGCTTTCCTCTGCACAGACAATAACAAAACCATAAGGTGTTGAATACACTCTCCTGTTCATATACCACTGTGCTCTTACTCTTCCCAGCCAGAATATTTTAAGGAAGGAATTGAAGTAATGTAAACAGAGGATTATGTTAGGCAAATGGAGAAAACATTGCCAAACAAGTATTTCCCAGCTTCTACCAGTAACAACAACACAAACAAACAAACCACAATAAGTATGTTCTTCAAAAGGAGATTCATTCATAGCTATATCCTAATTTTTAACTCATTTTATCAACTCAGGACCCTGCAGCTCTCTTTATAGAGATGTCTCTTTCAAATCTTCCAGCCATATCTGGGGAAGTTCTACTTTTCCTCAATTCCTGCTTCCACTCTTTAGATCTAGACCCAAACATTTCATACATATGAGTCATTCAATAAAAGATAGAACCTTGAATGCCTGCAGAAATATTGTTATGACTATATTGTTGATACCAAGTAGTGAGGAATTCTGTATCTCTGAATGGGATAAGATACAGGGTGGGAAGTTGGTACTGCAAGTTGCAAAGACTTTACGGGTAGTATCAGTGGTATGAATTGCAGGCGCATTCTTTTTTCTTCTAAGAATTGTGCACATATCATCAAATGCCTATCAGAACAAGTCACAATATAGATATATATGACCTCTGCAGTTGTACATGAAATGTATGAGGTCCTAAACTGGTAGATTTTGTTTGCCTTACAAAATCTTTCAAAAAAAATATGTCTTATCAACAGATAAAAAACATAGGTTTACACATAAAAATCTTGTTCTCAGAGTCCCTTGAAAAATGATAAAGACTGGCAACAATGATTATTCAGTCACCTCCCTTACTTAGGATGGTGATGAAAAATAAAATATTTTCTTAGAAGCTTCATCTTTCTTTGGCTTGCTCAAGAGACAAAGGCAATTCACTTTTAACTGCCAATTGTAGTAAAGACTCAATAAACTTTTGCCAAAAGTTTTTGCTCTCTTCAATCTTATTAGTAAATTTAAAGAGATTGGTCTAGTCTACTACAATACTAAATTAATCAATACAGTAAATTTCTTGAAAACAAATCCCACTATCCTTTAAGTTGCCTGAAGTCAAAGTTTTATTTTCATCTTGTTTATTATTATATCTCCAGTGCTTAGAAGAGTTCTTGCCTCATGCTAAGTGCCCAATAATTATTTGCTTAATGAATGAAAAAAAAGTTTGTAAAATCACATGTGTGTCCATAGTGGATAAAATAACCACTTGATAAGTGAATTTTTCACTTGTTGGAGGAGAGAAAAATAATTTGAATTTAATGATTTCCAATTAAGTTCCATACCCTGGAAGAGACTAACAATCTATGTTTCATTTTATTTAATTCTCATAGCAATCCTTTGAAGCAGACTTAGGAAACTGAGGTTCAGAGAACCTAATTAGTTGTGTTTCAACTCATATTTTTTTCACAACCACTCTCTTGAAGTTTTGCACTAATATTGAGCTAATAGTAATATAATGTTAAAAATAACAGACTTGAAATAAAGAGATGGTTTACCAATTATCTTCACTCTTTTTCCTTACTTACATAAAAAATTATATGTTAAGAGTTGTATATGTGAAATTTGATCCATGTAAACAATACCCACTCACACTCCAACCTGTGGTCAGGTCAAAAAAAAAAAAAACATGAAATCTTTATGAATGCAGAAGTAGGTTACTGTGCTATAGGATGGAACATTATGTGGGACAAATAAAGTAATTACAGGAATTATAAATAGAGAAAGACCTATGAAGCTTATTCCCTTTGACTAATTACCTTATTAGAAGTCATTTTCTTTTCTCTATATAGCTGATTTAGTGGATGAGAATTTTTTTCTTCTTTCATTGCAGGCTTCTGAATTTTTTTTAAAAAAGATTTATTCATTTATTGGAGGTGGAGGGGCAGAGGGAGAGAATCCTCAAGCAGATTCCCCACTAAGCAGTGAGCCCCATGTGGGGCTCCTTCCCAAGACCCATGAGATCATGACCTGAGCCAAAACCAAGAGTCAGAAGCGCAAGAAACCCAGCCACCCAGGCACCCCAGGTTCCTGAACTTTAGAAGGGTAATCTGAACCAGTGTACAGCCCATAGAAAGTACACATAGAGCAGTGCTTTAGAATTTCATGGCCTTAAGCATTAAGGGGAAACTTTTACTATATTATACTCTCTGCTTTTCATCTCTGTATATTCAGCGTAATAAAATCTAGAGTGCCAAAACCATACCAATGAGTCTTCAGAAAAGGAGACGAGAAGTAAGTAACTCAACATTCTGGAATTCTAAGCTCTAGTCAAATGGTTTCCCCCAAATCATTATCTTTTATTTGTAATCCAATGAAATTCAAGAGATAAGGGTCAGATAAGGGTTTAAACCCAGAACCTTGAAAGCAATAAAGGGTATAACTTGGCACCAAATGGACTTTATGGTAGGAGAGCTGGAATTGTGGTTGGGACATTGCAATAATAAGATTAAATTATTTGAAGATTCTGAACCTTTCTTTCTTTGGACATGATGAAATATAGGCATGTGCTAATTCTTCAAAATCAAGACAAACAGATAAAGTAATGAATAAAATAGGGTGTCTACTGAGAACTAGATGTGCGCGGGGTGGAGTTTCTGTTAGAAAAAAAATTAATTGACTTTTGGCATTCTAATTTGATTATTATTTGGTGGAATCAGTAATTTAGTTATCTTCTATGGATTATTTCTCTAAGATCTTACCAAAGGCCTTTCATGTTTTTGAACAATTACTCCTCTTCATGGTCAAGAGTGTCCTTCCTCTTCTCACTGTGATGTTATATTTGCTGAACTACTTGCAAATTAAAGAATGTTAGATTAGGTGGACCAAAAATATCTTAAGTTAAAAAAAAACCTCCACATTTGATAGGATTTAGATGTGTTAGAAGTTCTAAAATCAATTACAACTTTCTAAAATGCATAAACACCAGAGTCTCTGTGGATATTTGATGACAAAATTGATTTAATTTGGGGAAGATAGAAATTTCTTACTGGGTATAGTTTACTGTAGTGAACCAGTAGTGTGTCAAGACAATTTGATCAAAATAAAATTACAAGACGAAATTCTTATTCTGTGTCTAATGGAATATTGATATTTTCTATCCCAGGTTGATTACCCAAATTCTTAATATGGCTAGTCCCTTATTTACAAACATCTGATTTAAAAGCAAACCCTTCATCTGGTTATCAACTGTCATTACAGAGTCAATTGCTGCCACAAATGTCACTGTCTATCAAAATTTGTTTTTGAATACATCTGACCAGAAATTATTGCTGTTGGAAGCTTGTTCTTATCTACCAAAGTAATAACCCACTTTGAGTATAGGCATACAGATTTAATTATCTACTTAATTATCTATTCTCCTGTGACTTTGAAAGTATAAGGAAATCCAGAAATCAGATTCGAAAAGATGTGAGGTTCATAACACTTATGAAAATTTCATGGAAGGTAAATTAATTTGTTAGAAAACAGAATTTAAACAACTCTCTCCGCAGTAATTTTTATAGTAAATGTTTTGAGCTCTACACAACTTACTCAAATACTAAAATTTGGAAAACACTTTATTATTTCTAGAATGTCTTCTTTAAAATTCTGTAGAAATTTTGTGAGAACAAGCCTTATGACAAAACATACTTTACAGTAGTGCTATGACTCAGTTTGAATTGCTTTATGGATTTTCCAAGCACATTACTCCACATATTTGGAGAAATTACAGTAAATTGAACCAGGGTGTTATATTAGAGGGGTTTGGTAGATAAATTACCCTTTATAAAGGTATGACATATAAAGTTTTTTGTTTTTGTTTTTGTTTTTTTTTTTAAATTGGAATGTACTTAATGCACCTCTAAATAGGGATGCAGCAGCCAACAAATGATTCTGGTCAGTGTGGCAATTTGGGCAAGGCTCTAATAAAAAGGCTCTAAGGATAAAGAAGACAGAGGGTATAAGAGTCCAAAACTGAAAGTAATGTTTTTTTGTTTTGCTTTGTTTTGTTTTGTTTGGATGGTGAAAGGTGCACAATAGAAAAAAAAAAAGATGTCTCAGAGGAAGAAAATACTTATATTTTATTCATCTACTTCACAAAGGTTATGTAGGTGACCTGTAGAGTAAGTTGGAGTAAGTTGATCATGCAACCAAGACACTTGATATAGCTGAATAATCCACAAGTCATAAGCAAAGATATGTCTAAAATAGTAGGTAAGATACGGAGAAGCACAATAACAGGTGACATAGGACAGAAGCTTTACAATAAGCCACAGCTGCAAAATACCCCAAACAGCCAAAGCAATCTTGAGAAAGAACCAAGCTGGAGGAATCATGCTTCCTGAATCCAAACTATGTTACAAAGCTCTAGTAATCAAAATGGTATGGTACTGGCATAAAAACAGACACAGAGACCAATTGAACAGAATAGAAATTTCAGAAATAAACACATACATCTATAGTCAATTGATCTCTGACAAGGGTGTCAAGAACACACAATGGAGAAAGGATATACCTTCCATAAATGGTGTTGGAAAACTGAATAGCTACATGCAAAAGATTGAAACTGGACCCCTATCTTATACCACTCCCAAACATTAATGTAAATTGAAATAAATACTTAAATGTAAGACCTGAAACTATAAAACCACTAGAAGGAAATATAGAGGAAAAACTCTTTGACATTGATCATAGCAATGATTTTTTGGATGTAACAGTAAAAGCAAAACTATACAAGTGGGACTTCATTATACTCATCAAACTAAAAATCTTCTGCACAGCAAAGAAAACAATCAACAAAATGGAAAGATAACTTATGGAATGGGAGAAACTGTTTGCAAATCAGATATCTGATAAAAGGTTACTTTAAAATATATAAGAAAGTCATACAACCAAACAACAAAAAATAATCTGATATAGAAATGGACAAAGAAACAGAATACACATTTTTTCCCCAAGGAAGACATGCAAATGGCCACATGAAAAGGTACATGAAAAGTTGCTCAGCATCATTAATCATAGAGGAAATGCAAATCAAAGCCACAGTGAGATATCATTTCACACCTGTTAGGAAAAAAGCTAATCATCCATCAGTGGATGAATGGCCAAGAAAATGTGATATCTCTCTATCTATAAAGAGATAACCCACACACTAGAATAATATTCAGTCATAAGAAAAAAAAAAAAAAGGCAGTCGTGCCATTCGTGACATGAATGAACCTGGAAGGCATTGTGCTGGGGCATCATGGAAAGACAGACAGAAAGACAAACAGTGCACACTATCACTTATGTGACGAATATAAAATAAGATAAAATAACTAAAATAAAATAAATACAATAAAATAAAATAGAACAACAAAGTCAAACTCGTAGAAACACAGTACTTGCAAGAGACTAAGGAGTGGGGGAAATGAATAGATATTGGTTGGTTTTTATTTAAATTCCAGTTCATTAACATACAGTGTAATATTAGTTTCAGGTGTATGATACAGTGATGCAACACTTCCATGCAACACCCAGTGCTCATCACAAGTGCACTCCTTTTTTCTTTTGCTTCATATTTTTATTTAAATTATAGTTAGTTAATATATAGGGTAATATTGGTTTCAGGAGTAGAATTTAGTGTTTCATCACTTGCATATAACACTCAGTGCTCATCACAACAAGTGCCCTCCTTAACACCCATCATCCATTTGGCCAATCTCCTGCCCACCTCCCTCCATCAACCTTCAGTTTGTTCTCAATAATTAAGAGTTTCTTATGGTTTGCTTCCCTCTCTCTCTCTTTTTTCCCCTTCCCTTATGTTCATGTGTTTTGTTTCTTAAATTCCACATATGAGTGAAATTATACGGTTTTTGTTTTTCTCTAACTAACTTATTTCACTTACTATAATATACTCTAGCTCCAACCACATCATTACATATGGCAAGATTTCATTCTTTTTGATAGCTGAGTAATATTCCACAGTGTGTGTGTGTGTGTGTGTACATATATTTATATGTATATGCACACCACCTCTTTATTTTCCACTCATCAGTTGATGGACATTTGGGCTCTTTCCATAATTTGTCTATTAACAATGCTGCTATAAACATTGTGGTGCATGGTCCCTTGAAGCAGTATTTTTGCATCCTTTGGGTAAATTCCTAGTAGTGCAATTGTTGGGTCATAGGGTAGTTCTCTTTTTAACTTTTTGAGGAAACTCCGTACTGTCTTAAGACCCCAAATAGCCAAAGCAATCTTGAAAAAGAAAAGCAAATCTGGAGGCATCACAATTCTGGAATTTGAGCTATACTAAAAAGCTGTTACCATCAAGACAGTATGGTACTGGCAAAAAACTGACTCATAGATCAATGAAACAGAACAGAAAACACACAAATGGATCCACAACTATTTGGTCAACTAACCTTGACAAAGCAGGAAAGAATATCCAATGGAAAAAAGAAAGTCTCTTCAATAAATGGTGTTGGGAAAACTGGACAGCAACATGCAGAGGAATGAAACTGGGCCACTTTCTTATACCATATACAAAAATAAATTCCAAATGGATGGAAGACCTAAATGTGAGACAGGAAACCATCAAAATCCTAGAGGAGAACACAGGCAGCAACCTCTTTGACATGGGCCATAGCAACTTCTTACTAGACACGTTTCCAGAGACAAGGGAAACAAAAGCAAAAATGAACCATTGGGACTTCATCAAGATAAAATCTTCTGCAAGGTGAAGGAAACAGTCAACAAAACTAAAAGGCAAAGTACGGAATGGGAGAAGATATTTGCAAATGATATCTCTAATAAAGGGTTAGTATTGAAAAATCTATAAAGAACTTATCAAACAAGTACCTTTTTTAATCCCCATCATCTATTTCACCCATCCCTCACTCACCTCCCCTCTGGTAACCATCAGTTTGTTCTCTGTAGTTAAGAGTCTGTTTCTTGGTTTGCCTCTCTTTTTTTTTTCTTTTTTTTCTCCCTATGTTCACTTATTTTGTAATACGTATCTATTCTGTGTTTGCATTCTTAACTGCTAAAAAAAGAGAATAAGGGAATCAATACACAGTATAAAACTAAAGTATCCAATTTTTGCACTTAAAGTATTCCTTATCCTGAAGACAATTACTGTTCGTGAATTAAGTTTATTTTTAAGCCTATGTGAGAAGGCAATGTAATCGTTCTCTTTAAATAGACAAAGCTTGAAATAACAGAGATAATGCAAACTATGATTGGTGAATTTGTTGATTTCCTGTACACTTAGCTCATCTGGGGCCTTATAATTCAGGGTATCTCTTCAATAACCTACATGTTATATCTATTTCTTTGAATAAAAAGAAAAGAATTAATTCACAGTTTGTGTTTTAACTCTGCAACTTCAGAAGTGTGTTAAATGTATAATCCTTCAATAGTGAAAATAAAGTGGTTCATTGCATTATTGAGATTTCACATACATCTATCACAAAATCAGGAAAATATTTACTCTTTAGTTTTTGGTGGTATTTTTTGAAAAATTTTCTTGAAAAGATTTGCTTCAGATGGAAAAAACAGTCTTAGTTTTTCTCTTTTTTCCCCAAATACTTCTTTGTTATTATACTGTTTGGCAGGAATAAATGTGCAATATTTTATGAAATCAAGTTGGGCCCCATGATTGTGCTGCTACAGGGTGTCTAGAGGATTTAGCATATGCCAACCCATATGTCATTTATGTGTTTTTCATTTTAAGCACACTGGGATGAATCTATTCCTTCGAAGAGTGTGATATAGTTTCTGTTACCCTGGAGTAGAAGCCTGTGTGAGTTTGAAAGTGTGGGTTTGGCAGGTGGGAGTGGGATATCGTTGGCTTTTAGTAGGAAATGTCTGAAAACCTGATTCTCAAATTGTGATTACCTTGTTTTTCTCCCCTTTCACTTACTTTCTAGAAAACACATAATCTACTTATTATAATATCACTGTAATATGTTTCAGAATATGTGAACATAAATCCACACATTTTAAAAAATATTGGACCCAAATCATTTTCATTATTTAAAATTAACATTTTAATTCCACTATATTTTCTGTTAAAATATGCTTAAAGGTTAACAGTAAAACAAGACAAAATGTGTTATTAATTATAATTGTAAAAAGTTATTTAAGGCTTTATATTTCCCAAATGTATGAAGAAAATATACTGTTGTATTATCCAAATATAAATATCCCTTTAAAAACTGACTCAGTAATCTCTAATATTATTTATAATAATATGTTTTCCTATGATTTTGTTCAATGTTCAAAGTCATTTTATAGTATGAAAGAAATTAAGTCTAATTCTCTTTGTCATCCTTAAATAAGCATTAGATATGCATTATCCTGGAAATGAGAGTTGTGGATATGAGCTCAGAACCTTCCCTTGCCTTTAAATAGCACCAAACACCCAGGTATTTAAGCGCTGTATGTAGACTATTGGTTGACTTTTTCTGTACTGCTTCTAGATGTCCATTCTTGTAGACACTGAGCCTTAGGTTTACACACAATTCAGGATTAAATCAAATCCTTTATCTCTACTTCTTCATACTACAGAGACTTCTCGTCCTTGAAAGACTTATTCTAAAAAACTGAATCACTGAAAGATGGATAGATAGATAGATGATAGATAGATGATAGATAGATAGATAGATAGATAGATAGATAGATGATAGATGATGAAAGAAAGGAAGAAAGGAAGAAAGGAAGGAAGGAAGGAAAGGAGGGAGAAAGGGAGAAAGGAAAAGCAAAGAGGGAGGAGCCTGACATTGAACAGGTTAATGAATTCTACTTTAAATTAATTGATGTAATAACATTTAGATCAGAAAAGGGGGAAAATGTGCTGCCCTTAACAGCTGTATTAAGCCTTCTACGTTTCTCTGTCTCTTCCTCTCTCAGGCTCCTTCAAATTTCACACACAATATATCAACAAGAGATATTTTTCAGTGTTCTTGTCATCAAAATATTCTCCCTGGGGCCATTCAGATGAAACTTTACAAAGAGACAGAAAAACTTACTAGCTTCATTCTATTTATGCTTTGTTAAAAATCACAATATGAAGGTTTACTTTGTGTATGTGACAACTGGTTTATAAATGAGAAGGCTGGAGAGGCATTTTTTAAGAAGGGTATTTCTTTCTAAATTTTACACTAATAATCTATTAGACTTTAACTTCTGACCTACAGGAGAATAAAATGGCTTCTACGTTGTTGCACGGGATCCAGTCTTGTGACATGTCGTTTAATAGTTTCACGTATATACCTTCTATATGTAAAAGATTAAAGCTTAAATACAAATGAAGCAATCAAAAATACATATTGAGTAGCTGAACCACAGATTTTATTAATCTTTCCATTTATTTATTCAGTCCTTTATTATATTTGCAAACATTTCTTCTTCTTGCAGCCAAAATGAGAGATCCCTGTGGGGCAGAAGGGGTGGCAGAGGTGACCATGAGAGAATACAAACAGAAGGAGAAAACTAAGTAAAAGTAAGGTGAGATGAGGAGAGATTGGGTTATATTGATGATGGAGAGGATGAAAAACCACAGAGGAAGGGCTTTGGGACATGACCAAGGCAGCAAAAGCATTGTATCCCTGCCTTCTTGTCGATTTGTACTTTTTCTCCTTTGCTGTGCTTGAAGCATCCTTATTTTTGAGAGTTGGCTTTTCAGATACTCTCTTTTGTTAAGTTGCAATATGAAAAATATTTAGTACGTGATATACCATTCTCTTAATTCCTAACACACTCCCTGAATGTATCCAGCCTCATATCACACCATTTCTATTTTCAAACAAGTTGTACTTACTGTACATGGATTCTGTATCTGTACATCCTTCCCTTCATTTGGTAACTAACAAGTAAACCGATAAAATATGTTCCTGGCAGGCCGTAAATGATATGGTACATGAACAAACTAGTGGTTCATATGCAACCTTAGGATTAATCCTTATCTAAGTACATGTATAGAGCACTTAGATATGTGAATTATGAACAGTTATGGCTATAGAAAATCATTTAAATTAAGGCATTCACAATAGTATTCTTCAAACCAGTGAACTTTATTAAAAAATTCAAGTTCTTGTGCATAAACAAAGATGAATCTTATTAAGGAATATTATCAAATTATGTATCATGACAGTATTTGATTTACATTCTACTGTTGTAAAGATCTTTCTCAATCCTTTGTTGACTTTATTAATTGCTTCTGTGAAATGTAAGCAGGGGTTTAATAGGTTATTACACCGCAAGGTCTTTTTCAAAGTGGTTGTATACTTGTTCATCTCAATTCATCTTGAATTTGTGTTTATTATTTTGGAGTTCAATGTGTATCTTTCTCTGATTAGATTGGAATGTGTTTGGTGTTTAAACTGTTCTAGATGATAATTGGCCTTAGCAAGACAGCATCTAAAAATAAAATCAGAAAATCAAATAAATCTCTAGCTCATTATTCTAAGAAGAAAAAGGGGGCTTATTTTTAAAGGAGCAGCAGCTAAAAAAGTCTGTCATTCTTTGTGTTGTATCCTTTTATGAACCATGATTTCAGTATAACTGAATGTATTACTAAGGGTATTTGCTTACAATACCTGGTTCTCCCCTAAATTCTTTCCACTTCACGACAACTGCAATGGTTTTGTATTTACTTTGTTAGATTTACCATTTTTCTCATTTGGCTTGTCATTTGGCAGTTGAGCCAATATTTTCTATAACATTGACTATATTTCATATCACAGGAAAATAGAGAGCACTGAATCCTCAAAGATGAGGGAACGTTGCTCATTTTCTTTAAGTTACTAATGGTTCAAAGACAGATATGTAATCAATGATTATGATAATGTTATAAGAATTATGACAGAGGCTTGTCATAGCTGGCATAAGAGGCTTGTGCCCTAAGCCTTGTCTGGGGAATTCCTCCACATTCTAAGTGTTAGCACAACACAGCTATGATACGCTACCTAAAGTATATATTTCATTAGAAAATTTAAAGTTTCCTTTGCTTGATCTTTCTTTTTTTCTAATAGTGCAATCCATTTCCATTTATGAATTTAACATTCATGATCTTAAATATGTGTTATTTGCCCTTCACTGAATGAACCATAATGTCCTTCTTGTCCTTTCATGTTTAAGTTGTAAGGGAATTCACAGAGGGAAAAGTGAAAAGGACAGATGGATTAATGGTTGGAGATGTCAGTCAACAGAGTGGCAGGGATGTGCAAAAACCATTCAGAACATAATCACAGAAGTAGCAACATCAAATATCAGCTTCCTAAGCCGATTTCTCTATTGTCTCACTTTGAACTGGGTTTTCAAGGATAGGACTCAGAGTATACTTAAAACCCTCCACTCCTGAGGTTTATAATGGATTTTTAAGCTAATTCATATTTTGAAAAATATTTACATCTAATTTCATGAATGAAGCTGACATAATTTAAAATTGGGGGTAACATATTTGTAGACGTGTATGGCAGCATGCCGAAGCATCAATTAGGCCAATGTACACCTCGCTTCAGCCACACAGTACAATTTTTGACACATTTGTCCAGATTTTATTTATTTATTTGAGAGAGGTAGAGAGTGAGCGAGAGAGAGAGAGAGAGAGAGCACAAGCTGGGGGAGAGGCAGAGGGAGAGGGAGGAGCAGACTCCCCACTGAGCAAGGAGTCCAACTCAGGGCTCTATCCCAGGACCCTGGGATCAGGACCTGAATCGAAGATAGAAGCTCAACCGACTGAGCCACCCAGGTGCCCCTTGACACATTTATTCAATAAAATAATACTTAATTGAGTGTTTTTACATGAGCCAGTTACTCGACCATTAAAAATCTCTCTGAAAGGAGCTTTTTCAAGATTGATTGATTGAATTATTTATTTATTTATTTATTTATTTATTTATTTATTTATGAGACAGCGAGAGAGAGCACCAGCCAGGTGAGGGGCAAAGGGAGAAGCAGGCTCCCTGCTGAGCAGGGAGACTGATGCAGGGCTTGATCGCGCGACTCCAGAATTATGACCTGAGCTGAAGGCAGACGCTTAACTAACTGAACCACCCAGGCACCCCTGTGGTAGATTTTTATTACCCTCAATTCTTCATTCCTTCTTTTATCTATACTCTTCACTACATGGATTGTCCTTTGACTCTGGGTTTGGCCATGTGGCATGTTTTGGTCAAGGTGATGTCAGCACAAATGACAAAAGCACAGGTAGGAAGAGTCCTTCTGTGCTGCACTAATGAGAAGCACACACCTGTGAGTCCTGCTTATCAGGAAAGCTGAAAGACTCATTTCTACCTCTTTCTATTGATGAAGTGTACCCTGCCTTAAATAAGAGGATCTTGTCTTTCATTAGAAGCAGAAGAATGTGCCCAATATTTACTTTTCTGACTTCTGTCACAGAAGGTATAGGTGTACGTTATAGGATATCTTAAACAATATATGTACCCCTGACTTTGATTTGTATCTAGAGATTTGAAGAAACTATACAGCATCCATCCTCAAGAACATGAAAAACTATCAGCAGCATATCAAATTGTGGGGATTCAATTATTGTAGCAAACATGTATTGTCTGATATCAGTATATTCCCCTCTGTAAGTGGCATAGTCTGTCTCCAGCAGTGACAACACAGTTCTTTTTAATAGATCTCTGTGGCATGATTCTGGACATTGTAGCTACTTAAGCACTGAGCCATGTGTTTTACACTTAAGCATAAAAGGATGAGAGTCACTTTGTTTAACCACACTCTTGTAAAGGACGGAAGATCGATCCCATGAATGTCAGGCTCTTCAGCAAAGTTTCTGAGTTCAGTCGTCTTGAGTACATTACAATATAAACTACAAGAGAGGTAACTTGCCACACTTTGTTCTATCTACCACTAAGAAAGAAGAACTAGGCTTCATTGGTTTTAGGAATCAATCTGTACCATAAAGCATATTACTTCAATCCATTTCCCAGGGGAACAAAGCCTTTGAGTTTTGAAAGGAATAAAAAGTGAAGAGAAGGCTCTCTGGCTTATACACGCAGTCATGCAAACTGATCTACAACTCAGCCTTATATCCCACACAGTTAAATTATCTGTAGTATCTGAATGCTTATGGAGACGGTGGCAAGCCCCAATAGGATAGTTTGAGAGTTCTCTAAAGTTTTCCTCTTCTTTCAATTCTCACTAATGGAATCCTGTGGATAATGAAACCTGGCTATCAATAACAGGTACACATATGACATGTGCCGTCCATCCTAAACTGAATGTAATATGATCCACAAATACATAAATTTAATGAGTTTTCCCTCTTAAGTGAGAGTTTACATCTGAGATGACCCCAAGCAGTTATTGAAGGCATAAATGAATAGCTTGAGCAGACGACTTATAATCACTCTTGTCTACTTCTTCCATTCTGCTAACTATTGTATATTCAAGAGCTTCGCAAAGAATTTCCTGTGACTGGTTAACTAAGCTGGAAAATGAAAACAAAACCTTACAGATGTTACTGTATGATATGCTTTTACTGGAGCAAGGCAGAATTCTATGTACAATACTGTATTCCCACTTGGGGGAAATGTGTCCCCAGTGGGCAGAACTTATGGTCATACATCAAGATTTCCCCTCTGCTTGGAATGCTGGACTGCTTAAGGTTAAGAAATACACAGATATTTTAACAATGGCTAATACTTGGCTAGAGAGTCAGACATGAAATGTGTAATATTAGGAAGTTACTAGTAAAGAGTTTAAGGGAAGAGCTATGTTATGGGTTTAATTGTATCTCCCCCCCCCCAAAAAAAATGTTGAAGCATTACCCACAGTACCTGTGAATATGACCATATTTGGAAATAGGNAAAAAAAAATGTTGAAGTATTACCCACAGTACCTGTGAATATGACCATATTTGGAAATAGGTCCTTGCAAATGATCAAGCAAAGATGAGGTCATTAGGGTGGGCCCTAATCTAATATGACTGGCATCTTTATAAAAAGGGGGACTTTGGACATAGAGATAGACACATATGCAGAGAAGGCAGAAAATGGGGTGATGCCTCTATAAGCCAAGAAACTCCAAAAATTGTCAACAAAAAACCAAAAGCAAGAAGAGAGACATAGCACAGATTTTTCATCATGGCCCTTAGAAAGAGGAACCTTGCCAGAAACTTGATCTCAAACTTCTAGCCTTCCGAAATATAGGACAATAAATTTCTATATGGATGTACCTCCCAAGGGGTAGCCCTTAGTGTGACCATATTTATGCCCATGTAAATGTTCAATAGACCAACTGTGGAGAAAGTTACAATTAATCATGAAGATAATTTGATTTGCTCTATGGATATGTCCTCTCTCTCTCTTTTTCTTTCAGCTCTAACATTTAATCAACGAAGTTAAGAAAAGAGTGGCCAGATGGTACATGATCTTTCTGTTCCTAAAGCTGACTTAGCAACTGCCAAATGTCCTGTAGGACAGCAAAAATCAATATAGAGTTCCCACAATGGCACTATAATCCAGAGACACAAACCTGTCACTTTGTGGTAGGTTTATTGCATTAAACTCCTTTCTGTCATGGATGGAAATCTTTCTTTTTATTCAAATATTTATTTTGGCATAAGAATTATTATATATGGCAGTCATACTTTTGTAACACTACTTCTGTGGACTTTCTGAATGCTTTACCATCATAAAATCCAGCATCACTTTGTAACATTGCAGCAAAAGAGGTGAGGTAGTGGGCTGAGGCACACAATTTTGTTTTGTTTTGTTTTGTTTTGGGTCTTTTTATGGGCCAGGTTATCAGAAGTACAGGACAGTAGAATGTCTTATTCCAGACTCAGCTGAGATTCAACTTACTCCGTTGGCTTGCACAGCCTCTTGACCCCTACCAATAGTTTGGGAATACTCCCCTTTTAAGAGATAATCCTTACTTTCACCCACAATTGCTTCTTGTCCTTACAAGTACCCTTGCAGCCAGAGCATGGGCATATGACCTTGGATTCACTAGGAAGACACATCAACTTTTGACTTTGTAACAGATTCAAATAAACAAAATGGAATAAAATCTATTATGACAAGGATGGGGCAGGCAGCAGAAGCTACAGCAGTTTCTAAAGATATTGCTAGGCATACCTCCAGTACAGGCCCTGCGGCTCTGTGGTTCTTCTAGGAGCGTAGCTTTCCTTTACTGAGGATGCCTAGAAGGGAAACATAGGTTTATTAATGTTATGCATTCTTTGGCCCTTTTCTTCCATCTTATCATCTTCTAAGATCTTTCATACTTCGGAGATATTTTCAGAAGTAAGAATATGCTCCCTATTCTAAAATTTTCACCTTGTAGCTATTAACCTTCATGCAACCCTGCCTATCATGACAACCACCATCAAAGAGAACAGCATATTTGATATTGTAAATACTAGTTTATCAATAACAAATAAAGCGATTCTCTGAATTTTGTGTTAATAATGGCATTGATAAAGAATTTAAAAAACTCAGAAAAAAAGAATCTAAATCCATAAACCAATTCTGCAACAAGAGAAGTGGTAAAGTATAATAGTTAAAAGAATGGGTCTGGAGCCAAACAGCCGGGGTTCAAGTCCCAGTTCCATCTCTCAATCATTGTGTTTCTCTGCCAAGTTTCTTGTGCCTCAATACTCCATCTCTAAAATGGGGATGAAAATTATACCAACGTTAAATGAGTGTTAATGAGATTAAATGTTGAAATACCTGTAACCTTCTCAAGAAATGTCTAGTCCATTATAAGCAATTTATACTCTATTTACATTATTAATTAATGTAGATAAATGCATTCAAGTGTCTCTAAGAGAGAAAAAAATAATTATAACATTTTATCTTATATCCTGAAGACTCAACTATTCCTGCTTTTTATTAGCATAACTTTAATTACTTAATTTGAGTAATGAAAGAGAGTATAAGCACTAACTCACCTAACAATAGAGGAAATGTATTGATGTGAGAGAGCTGTCTCAACAGTAGTGAGGGTTAACTCCCTTACCCCATTACCAATAAAAAAGGCAAACAGAAAAATCCCATCTGTCCATATGACAAGTCCAAAATCAGACACCTGTGTGGCAAATATGCATAGCAGTGAGCACCACAGATGCTCTATATTTAGTACAAACCATATGCTCAATGATTTACTTAAATTGAATTGGGAGGATGATCCACTATAGAAAAAGTCCACAGAGCAATTAAGGAACAACATGTTTTCCTGCTCTCATCTTCCCTCCTTTAGTCCCAGATGTTACAAGCACTACAGAGACATTAGTCAATTTGTTAATTTATTGTCAGATTGTTAAGGGTTTATGAAGATTTTGACCCATTTTGCTACATTCATCTTGGCAGCAAGATTAATTTAATTAGAACTATCTTGGGGACAAAAGGAACACAGTAGTATCTCATGTTAGATTTGAATGGCTTAGTACTTTCACCAGGCACTCTAAGCATTTGTGTATTCCCAATCTTCAAGTGTGTGATTGCTCTGGAGAATAGGAGGAATAAAAGAAGCCAGCATCTATCAACATTTCTTAAATGACATTTCTTGGTTTCTCAGCCCTTTTATATCTAAAGGGAAGTCCATATATTTCCTGGACTTCCAAAGGCTCTAGTATTTAATTCAAAGGCTTTTAATCTGTACCATATTCCATTTTTAAAAGTTGCTACTTAATATCTAGAAACTCGAAAAAATAATAAAGTTCTAGCCAGGTGATTAGTAGAATCCCTCCAGGAAATGTGGTTCACTTTTCTAAATTTATCTGAACGGAAAACACATGGTGTAGGTTTTTCTCTAATTTAGTCCACCACAAGCAAATATTTATCCAGTTGGTGTTTAAGATGTGAATTCCTTGAATCTAGCTTTCCCCATAGAATAGTGGGGATGCTCTATGTCCATAAGTTGACAGTATTATTGCATAGATCAAATAGAATAATTTGTATAAAGGTATTTTCAATATCACAATAGGCAATGCTATATTAGAATTACTATTTTCTAATATATCTTTATGTCATCTCTCCAGCTAGATTCCAATTTCCACAAGGATAGAGAACATGGTATACATAATAATATAATACTAATACAGATACTTCTAATACAGATTTATGACAAGTAAGCCCCCATTAAATGCATCTCAAATGAAATTGATTTGTACCTATTTAAATACTCTATGTACATGAAAGTTGCCAGGTACAAGATACAAAGCTCAAAGTAAATGGTGATCAATTGTCAAAGAATTTGGAGGAAAATAAATATACTAAACCAGTGGTCTGAAAATGTCTTCTCTAGACCAACAGTATCAGAATCACCTGGGAACTTGTTAGAAATCCTGCAAATCTTCAATCTCCAGCTCTGATCTAGTGAATTAGAAACTCCAGGGTTAGAGCCAAACAATCTTATTTAATAAGCTCTCCAGCTGGCTCTGATGTATGCTAAAGTGTGAGATCTACACTAAACAACAACCTTATGTTGGAAATAATTGTGTAATTATAAAGAATCTCCTTCAGGGGTTTTGGGGTATGAGGACTACCAGCATTCCATAACAATAACTGAATCACCTTAATGAAGGAATAGCACTAAAATTCATGTTTAAAAAATCCTATAAGAGAATCTTAATCCTCTAGTGCAGCTCTGTCCAGTAGAACTTTCTGCAATGATAGAAATAGTTTATGCCTGTGTCATCCAAGTGAAATATGGCTAATGTTACAAGAAAAAAAATTTAAGATTTATTTATTTTAGAGAGAGAGAGAACAGAGGCAGAGGGAGAGGGAGAGAAACTCAAGCAAACTTTCTGCTGAGGGCCGACCCTAACTCAGGGCTGGACCTCACAACCCTGAGATCATGACCTAAGCCAAAATCAAGAGTCAGATGCTCAACCGACTGAGCCATCCAGGCACTCTGTGACTAGGAAAAATTTTAATGTTATTTAATTATAAATAATTTCTATTTAAATAGCTACATGTGGCTAGTGGCTACCGTATTAGACAACACAGCTCTAGTGACTCGTTAATGGAGACTATTAAATGTTGAAGGAGAGCCTCAACATCACATAAAATAGGATAATTTCTTAAATGGCACAAAGTTCAATGAAAGGGGTTAAGTCCTAGAGAAAGTGGCATTCAGGTTGAGCCCTGGTGAATGTGAGAGAATTTCAAAAGATAGAAATGTGAGAGATAATCAGCAAAGGCCATGACATACAAGAAACATGCCACGAATACAAGGTGCAGAAATTGCCCGAATCAGTTTGTGTGCAAAGTGTATGTTGTGAAATGGTGGAAAATAAAGATGGAAACTTCTATGCATCCAGAATATGAAAATCTAAAAAGTTTGGGTTATATTCACTATTCTTTAAAAAATAATGAATGTTGCAGGCAAAGAAATGACTTTTGGGAAGATGCATCAAGTGATAGAAGGAAACAAGAAATGAGGCAGGAGACCCAGTTGAAATGTAAATTTGGGGCAATGAGAGGACTCACTGAGCCATGTTTCTATTTGATTACATAATTCTTGGAGTACCTATTTTAGGTCCGGCATTTGCTAATACACCAGATATCAACATTCATAAAACACACAAGGTACTGGTTTAAAAAGCTGATTTCTAGATTTCCCACTAGGTGCACTAAATCTAAAATCTCCACATGCGGGTCTCAAGAATCTGTAAAATATTCAGCAGTTCTGGTGGTGATTGTGTAGAGCACATTTTAGAACTACTGAGCTAGTGATAAATAATAAGAGCCTGACTTAGACGGGTCATGTCTATAATTAAATAAATACATAATATGTAGTGATCGGACTGCAATGTTTGCTGACCTTGTGACTTGCCCTGATTTTAAGTTCTTTGTTTCTCTGCCATACCATCCTCATAAGATTAATGGATTCTGAGAACCAGCTATGTGAGCTTTTTAATCTAGGGGGTCATACAAAGTGACATGTCAGATTAAGTCAACGATCTCTACAATTTAACCTAAAATCACTTTCACCTGAAGTGGCCAGATAATTTGGGAAAGGGAATTGGGTGTTAAACTGTTTAAATGATCACATCAGCTTGATACATTACTATGTGGTCAGATATATCCCTAGTGTGTCTTTCCAGTATATTCACATTCCCAGTTTTGCAATTTGAGGAGTCATTATCTTCTGCTCCACTTGTAATTGGTACTGTTCTTCTTATTAGAAGATGACACTGTGTGAAATACTCTTCTATAATTCCTTTCTGTGGGAGAAGGGCACTAAAACAGTAGCATGAATGTGTGTCCAAGCCCTTCTGATTGCAGAGTTAAGAATATATAACAAAAGGAATATACATATTTATATATATGAATATACCTTGTGTTGATATATCTTGCACCCTCTCAGCTAGTTAAGGATTTATAACAAAGAGAAATATTTTCTCGATCTGAGTCCCTTGCAGTCTATTTAGATCTAAGAGATTAAGAGATTGGGGGCATACCATTCAACTCAGTAAGTAAATAAATAAATAAATAAATAAATAAATAAATAAATAAGGAGTGGGGTAAAAAGATTCTAAATATGATTGTGATGCTGATGGAGGCAAAATCCATTGTCTTATAGGCCCTTATTTTCACTATAATTACAGTGTGGAATGCCAAAATCACAATGTTAACAGTAATAAGCCTGGGAGTGGTAGCAATTCTAATGGGGTGTCTCTGGCAGGAGTAAGCAAAATGAAAGGAGTCCCTTCTTCTTTCTCAGTCACACTGCAGTAACTTGTCCTGTTCACAATCTTCATATTGAAGGTAAGTGATTGAATTGTGAAACAGAGACATTCCCCTGTCTTCATTTGACCAGCAATTAATTCTATTTCCTGCATGTTGAAGTAACTTCTGTTAATATATTGCTTTTGATATAGGAAATGAGAGTAACGAACACACTTTATAAAAACAGATATACATTCCCACTTGGCTAACAAAATGATGTTCTTCCTACCTGCTGCAATTGATTAAGAGTAAAATATCAGCATTCATCGGGGAACTCTAAGCACTAAATTTCTCTGGCCCCATGGTATGTTAAAGATTTTTCTCCCTATAATTTAACTCTGTTTACTAACTATTTGCATATTGCTTATGCATCATGGATGCTGAAAAACTGGGAATCTGCAGCCAGAAAATAATATAACAACAAACATTTACATTCCTTGAATTAAACATTTATAAAATCTTAAAAACTGCTTGGAGCTTCTTCCATTTTTAATTACAATTATGAAAGTGAAAACTGTTCAGTTTCCCTCTGAAGAGATACTTTACTATGCACTGAAACAGTTTCTTTTTTTTTTCTTTAATAATGCTAGTCAATTGTCATTTCTTAATACAACTCTGTGGCTACTCTGTGCAATTTCATAGCTCAACTACAACGTTCAGTGCAAAATACTTAATTCACATTATACTAACAGTGGAATTATGCAAAAAAAATCCATGTGAACCTAGTAAATAATAAAACAGCAAGTTGACTATGTTTTAATGGACTTTTAAACATGAGTTAATAGTGTTCTTTTCTAAGAATTATTTCTTCTTATGTTTGGAATTGCTGAGCTCTGTAAAACAGAAAAATGTTCTCTTTCCTACATCCTTCTAGTACACCACGTTTTACACAAAGCCACTTTGCAATGGCAATATTATCCCATATTGCCACCCTCCCATCTACCCACTTCTTGAAAGTTGGAGCAAACTTCATATTTTAAAACGAAGTTAACATTGCACAATTATAATGGCCCATTTATTTTAAGCTGTATGCTCATGACCATTTTATGAGAGCAGTAGAGTAAACTCAGCTTTGACTACAAATAAAATTTAGTAAGTAAATTTGACGTAAGAAATGACTTGTGTACATCTAATCTTGTTGAACAGCAATCAGGCATAACTGATAAGAAATCTTTTTTAAAAAAATATCATAATGGGAAGTGCTTTTACAAATAAAACTATTTTTATATATTTAAATATTTTTATTTCAATATGTAAAGCTAGCAATGAAACATACAGAATTGAACCTACAATTTAGACACCGTCGACTCATAGGTCAACTTAGCATTGATGGCTGCTTTCTAAGTCTTTTCATCCAAGACCTCCAACACACCGTCCTCCCAAAATTGTTAAGCCCTCAGTGTCTGCTTTTTGCCTTTATTTAATCCATTTCTGAAGAAACAACCCATCTGAATTCTTCTAAGTTCCAGTCATCTGGTGTATGTGAGTTCTGGTGTTCTAAATCTAGTAAGAATTCTATACCTCAAGCCTGCCCAGTACTGATACAACCTCAGGAGTGTAGCTATAATATGTGGTATATCTGGTAAACCTTAGACGAGAATTCAAGGAAGGCCGGCCACTGGGCCATTCTGTACTCATCGGGGAATGATAATAGCTGGAGTTCAGAGGCCTTACATTTTATACATAAGGTAGGAGAAAGAGCAATTATTTCTAGAAAAATTAAAAATTCAGAAAGTCCTGTAAAATAATAAGAGAACAGGGGAATATATTTAAAAGACTGCTAGGTAAAAAAAGCAGAAAATACAGTGAGCACTCAGAAGGAAAAACAGTTGGTTCAAAGTTCTCAGGAAAAAACAATGAAATGGGCTTGATGCAAGGATGGTATATAAATACACTGGGGAAAGGTAGTCTCTTAATGGACATATCTCTTTGCTAGTTTCTTTATAAAGTATACTACTTTTTCCAGCATTTATGTGTTAATGGTTAATGACTCACATATTTGTGAAATATCTGGTGGTAACCACGTAATGAACAGCACTATTACTAGCGAGGATTGAAAAGCAAACCGCTTTGATCCCTTAAGAAAATTGAAACATTCTTTTTTCAAGGAAACATGCATGAATTAAAAGACTTAAATTTCCATTAGAAATAAATTTCCTCTAGGGAGTTCCTAAGCTACTTACTAAAACAAATGGGGACTTTAGAGAAAAGACATGCTACACATTTGCCTTAGAAATTTAGATTCCTATCCAACAACAATTTGCTTCTCTAGGAAAAATTTCAGATAAATTACCCAGTCCTACTTATCTCGTGTTGCTTCTATGGTTGCTTAAACCCAAATGGAGTTCGTTAAGTGCTTCAAAGGAAGCCCAGGAAAATGGAATATGTCCTTTCTTTTTCAACATACGGACCCGCCTCTTGAGTACTGGAATTGCATTTCATATCTGGTTTGGAACTCAGTTCTTGAGAGCTAAACATAATCATACTTAATCCTTTTCGCTGCTTACTTATTACTTTGAAGAGTGGGGAGAAAGGTGCTTCTTTTGAGTTTGCTCTCCAATCTCTGCTTCTTTAAAGAGTGAAGGTGAATAATCTATATTTCAAAGAAAGATGACCTTTACTTGATTTAATGGAATCTCTCTTTCAATATCTGAAATGAGAAAGTGATTAAAGCTTTGGTTGATAGGCAAGATGTATTTTAGGAATAGATAAGCATAAAGGTCAGACACTGTCAGAAAGGATTTTGACTTTCTTTAATATTTAAGTATTTCATATGAATCATGGTTTATGCATTAATAGTATATTTTTAAGTTTGATTAAATGTCCTGCATTTTTGTATAATTCAAAATTGGTTTCTGACATAAGGTAAAGATATTGGGCATGGCAGATATATTTTCGTTAGGATTTTCATAGAGACTGGATCTATTCTGTTCTCATAAGACCATATGTGAAGGTAATGGTCATTTGATTCAGTGCTGTAGAGACTTTAAAATTCTGTTTGACATATACCTAAATTATAATTAATTTGAATTTCAATAGCCATATTTTGAGTGTCATCTATATTCAAAGAATTTCTCTCAATAAACTAATAGGAAAATAAATATCTAACATTTGCTGAGGTCCCACTGGGTATCAAATGTTTTTTATAGTTGTTTTACAAGTTATCAATTAAATTAATATGCACCTGGACCAATATTTGACCCATAATAAAGAACTACTGAAAGAATGAATGAGCAACTTTTTGAAGCAGGTTTTTCGTTGTCCTCATTCTATAGATGAGAACTCTGTGACACAGAGAAGTTAAATAATTTACCCAAGATTATAAAACAAGTAAGTGAGTGTGCTGGTTTCAATACAGGTCTCAAGTTACAACCTAAATTCCTAACCATGATGCTCTGTCATGTAACAATAGCATATAACTTATATTTACAGCATTTTATATTGTACAAAACACTTCTGCCCACCTTTCATTTATTCCTAATAACATTGCAGAGTAGTATATCTTCCTCTTTTAAAGTTTTCCAACTATACTAGTTATTGCTATCTGTACTTTACAGGTAAGTGCTTAGATGATTACCCAAATGGCTATAGTATAAGGTGCAATATATATAAAGTGACAGAATAAACGTATAACAACAACTCCTAGGGGATTTAAAGGAGAGGTTATAGCCTATTCCTGGGTCAATAAATATTTTATTGGGGAAGAGTAATTGTGACGACCACTCAAGCAAGGTTTTGACTGCTGAAAACATCTCAGGCAGAAAGAATGCCAAGAGTAAGACAAAAAAGCAGGTAATTACAGTGAAATTGTAAAACTCTTCCTGGAAGTCAACTTGTACCTACATTCTTAAGACCTCCTAGGTTTTTTTTTCTCTGTAAGAAACAATGTGAAGTGCCCTGATATATTCCCAGGGTTACTGATGGTGCCCCAAATCTGTGATACCAGTGGCTTCACACTGTCTCTTGTAAAATAGTAAGAAAATTCATAACCAGGAAAGGAAACCTGGCTGAAATCCGTGGTCTAATGTGTATTTGTGGTATGATGTTGGGCAAACTAATTAGCTTTTCTAAGTCTATTTTCTCATTTTTAAAATGGAGCTAAAATGGTTAATATCACCTTCTTAAAAGAGTTTTCTATGAGACTCAAATGAGAGCCTTGTAAATTACAACAGATGTGCATTATAAATATGCATTATAAATTACAAAATGTGATATATCTATTTCATGTAAAATGTCACCACAATACAAAACATTTCCTCTATTTGACCTTTTATGCTACCCCTTTTAAGTAGTGTTTTGTTACTGGAAATAGAACAAGAGCCTAATTCTATGATATATTTCTTGATAAATTTTGATATTAACTTCATATATTTTTTGATATTTCTCATTTCTTGAAATACGAAGGCTGACAGTATCTGCTAGAAACTGAATTCAAATTTGAATTAAGCACTGTCACAGGCTGTGGTTCAGAGTGCTGTGTGTTGCAGCTGTTGCCCAAGCCCCCTTACCCCATCACCAAGAGGGGATCCCTCCTGCCCTCACACTGGTGCTCCACGGTTCTTCATCATGCACTGCCTAGACACCATCATGGCTGACTTCATGATGCCATTATTCCTGGTCATTTCAGTCACCAAGAGAAGCCTGGGATATGTAAGTTATTCCCTAATACCTAGATTTTAATCCCTTAGACAGGGATGCACACGTCCTATTTGACTCACTTCTCTAGCCCTCAATAACTCTGGAGGCTTTTCTGTTGTATATCTGGAACACACAGTTAACAGCTAAACCCTTTGATCCTCAACCATTTGCCTAAAAGTCCTTTTGTCTTCTTGCTCTAATCTGGCTCTCCTCCTCAGAACTTGGCCTCCTATGAAGTCCCCAAAATGTCCACTGGCTGTTTCTTTTCCCACAATTCTCCAAGCACTAAGCTTCTTGCACATCATTCCTACTTTCAGACTGCTATGCTCCTCCCCTCCCTAAAAACAGCAAATACTCAATCAAGGTCAAGAGTATATCACACATACAGCTTCTCGCTTCTGTAATTTGCCAACCTCAAGGTCACTCTCAATCATTCCTTGAAAAGTTTAGCTGTTTCACTATCACCCTCTCTAATTTATTCCTGTCATGTTCTTGGCAATGTCAGTGTTCTCACAGATATCCTTCCATTCCCCTGGTCTCTCAGTGTCTTCACCTCTCCTCCTCAACTTGTCTTACGTCTGTCCTTCCTCAGCCAGATACTAGAACATATCATTACCAGTAACTGAAGCCTCTCCACAGTCTCAAGTTCAAGCACCCAACTCTAGCTCAACTTCTGTCAACCATGGAACTCCAACTTGTACCAAGACACTAACAACTTTTGGCACCCTCTGAGAATTATATTTAATAATTATTTTTTCCCATCTCCATGGCCTCTCACCCATGGTAATTCCTCACTTCACTTTTTATCCAAAATAAATTCCTTGTCCCAGCAATGTAATCATCTCCTTATTTTATAACTCCAATAATATTGCTTCTCTCTCATTCCTCAGATACTTGTGTGATATAAAATCCAACCTTGCTAAATATCTGCAGGCTTGGCATCTGCACGTGTAACCATGCTAAGTGGTCTCACTTTAAGTTACTACCACTCTTCTCAGTTGAGCCCACAATGTTGCACAGCATATATACTACATTGCTCTTATCTCTCTACTTACCCACACTCCTAGACAATTGTTAAGTATCCTGTTCTTTCTATCGAAATCTTCAAAACGTTATCTTCTGTTCTGACACAGAGAGAATGACCTCATTTCTTACTTTACTAAGAAAATAAAAACAATCTTAAGGAAAATAAAATCCATAAGCAGGCTACCATTTTCCTTCCTATTTATTCCCATGCTTTGGTTTATTAATATACATTTACTCTCTGTGTTTGTCTAAGACCAACCCATCGCCTATCCAGCCCATTACTCCAGCGAAACCTATTCCCTCTCTATTAGATCATTCCTATCTGCACACAACTGTGCTAATATCCTCCCACTTTAAAAATTTAATAAACAAATCCCTCTCTTGAGTTCCTATTCCTTCCAAGCTACCATTCACATTTTCTATGCTTTTATTTTTTTTTATTTTTATTTTTTTTTATTTTTTTTTAAAGATTTTATTTATTTATTCAACAGAGATAGAAACAGCCAGCGAGAGAGGGAACACAAACAGGGGGAGTGGGAGAGGAAGAAGCAGGCTCATAGCAGAGGAGCCTGATGTGGGGCTCGATCCCATAACGCCGGGATCACGCCCTGAGCCGAAGGCAGACGCTTAACCGCTGTGCCACCCAGGCGCCCCAACATTTTCTATGCTTTTATGTACAGCAATGATCCTCTAAAAAATTAGTATACTTGAAGGTCTCCATTTCCTCTGCTGCCTTAAACTCATTCCAATCAGTTTGGGCTCTAAGACTCATACTTCTCTTGTCAGGATTGCCAACAACCATAACCTTGATAAATCATGGTGAATCCTTGCTCTCATCTCATCTGACACAGCAATACAATCAATGCAGAAATCTCTACTCCCTTTTATCATACTATTTTCACAGCCTCCTGAAAAGAAGTATCTTCCTTTATCTTCCTACCTCTTTCTTTTTTAAAGATTTTATTTATTTATTCGACAGAGAGAGAGAAAGCCAGCGAGGGAGGGAACACAAGCAGGGGGAGTGGGAGAGGAAGAAGCAGGCCCCCAGCAGAGGAGCCTGATGTGGGGCTCAATCCTGTAACGCCGGGATCACGCCCTGAGCTGAAGGCAGACGCTTAACCGCTGTGCCACCCAGGTGCCCCTATCTTCCTACGTCTTGACTGCTTCTAGTTCTCAATCTCCTTGAAGATTTTGACTAATCTATCCATTTTATAACATTGTAGTACCTAAAGCTCTCAGTTCCTAGACTTCTTTTAAGTTGCCTAAGTCCTGCCTTGGGGAACTAAGAAATACTGTCATATGAGCCTAAATAAAAAGGTAACCCTTTCTTTGTAGTTACATACAATTATTTTTATCTATAACGATGATGCAATGTTGTATGTTTTATGTGTCTGTGGCAAGAGGAATCTGTGAGAGTAGATGAAAAAATAATTCTGGCTGTTACAATAGTTGAACATAAATCCTGGAAGGGAAAAATATAAAACTTTTCCCAGGCCATGTCTTTGTAGATAGCATGTAGTGCAAGAGCCTGGGGGGAATTTTGCCATAACGAGATTTGATTCCTGTGTTTGCCAATTGATAGTATGACTTTTGGACTTTATCTTGAGATTTCTTTTTTTTTTTAATAATATTTTTTTATTATATTATGTTAGTCACCANAATAATATTGTTTTATTATATTATGTTAGTCACCATACAGTACATCCCTAGTTTTTGATGTAAAGTTCCATGATTCATTATTTCTTATCTATAAATCTGGCTAGAAAACAATACTCTGAATTTGTACAAGTGATAAAAACAGGATTTGGCTTTTCACTCAGGTTCTAAGAATGATTTCTCTTTTCTACTGATATTTAAAGACAGTCACTTCACTTGTACTCTTGACCCCATCTCTCCTCGTCATCTCCAGACCTTTCACCATCATTAGGTTACTCTCTCTTCTCTGTCTTTGATTTCCTAAAATGCTTCATTTCATTTACTCTGTAATCTTGTTCAAGCCTCTCAAATAAAGGAAGTGCATGCTCGACATAATCAGGAGAAGGCACATACCGATTCCTCAAACTCAATAAGCTCTAAAACAATGTATATATTATCTATTAAATATAATATTTCTGACGATTTTCNCTTATCTATAAATCTGGCTAGAAAACAATACTCTGAATTTGTACAAGTGATAAAAACAGGATTTGGCTTTTCACTCAGGTTCTAAGAATGATTTCTCTTTTCTACTGATATTTAAAGACAGTCACTTCACTTGTACTCTTGACCCCATCTCTCCTCGTCATCTCCAGACCTTTCACCATCATTAGGTTACTCTCTCTTCTCTGTCTTTGATTTCCTAAAATGCTTCATTTCATTTACTCTGTAATCTTGTTCAAGCCTCTCAAATAAAGGAAGTGCATGCTCGACATAATCAGGAGAAGGCACATACCGATTCCTCAAACTCAATAAGCTCTAAAACAATGTATATATTATCTATTAAATATAATATTTCTGACGATTTTCATGCCAATGCCCAGCATTATTATACAGCTAGTCACCCAGTGTAGAGATCGAGCATTGCCCCTTTGACCTACCATTTCCTATATCTTCCACTTTTAATTAATTATCAAGTCTTACATATTATATCTCCTAAATTTTTCTTTTTTTCTTTATCTTTTCTTTGAAATTTGTATTTTAATTCCACTTAGTTAGCATACAGTGTAATATTAGTTTCAGGTGTACCATCTAGTGATTCAACAATTCCATACATCACCCTGTGATCATCATGACAAGTGCCCTCCTTAATCCCCATCACCTACTTAACCCATCCCTCCACCCTCCTCCCCTATGGTAACTACCAGTTTGTTCTCTACAGTTGAGTCTGTTTCTTAAAAAATATATATATATGTATCTTGTTTCTTGATTTCTCTCTCTCTCTTTATTTTTTCCATTTGCTTGCTTGTTTTCTTTCTTAAATTCCACATACGAGTGAAATCATGTAGTATTCGTCTTTCTCTGACTGATTTATTTTGCTTAACCTTATACTTTCTAGCTCCATCCATGTAACACCTAAATTTTTCTTAAATCTATACTCTTCCTTTTCATCTTTAGACTCACTACTATAATTCAGAACTTCATCATCTACTTCTTAGAATTTGGTAAAGATTCTTTCTAAAGGTTCAACCTAAAGATTGACATACCTCCTTTATTATACCCCTTCAATTCTAGTTCACATAGAAAACTCAAATTGACAATCTAGGATCCTCGCATAAAGCAATGAAGTCACTCCTCATTTTGTAGTACTTCTCAAACTTTTCCAACAACATATTCTTAATGAGCAAAGAATAGTGGCTTGCCAGGTACTTTAAAATTTGAGCATTCTATTTCATATTATCTGTCTGAATATTTTAAAAAAATTAACATCTTACAATGTGTCTAAGGAAATCTTTTTTTTTTTTTTCTTTTCTGTAATCCAATCTACTTTTCTGTTTGTGTATCTGGATTCTCCATTGAATAAAGAGCTGTTTCCTGGAAAGCAATCTTTCTTATTCCTCATTGTTTTATCAGTGTGATACATATTGCTTGATTCATAGAAAGAATTCAATATATATTTCCCAAATAAGTGAGGAAAAGGGAAACAAAAGATAATGTCAACAGAATACTAAAATCTCAAGTTAGAAGTACTATATTCATACTCAGATTGAATCTGTATTTATTTCTGTATCTGTCTACTGTGTCCTAATAGTACGATGGAAGTTCTTGTGAAATGAATCTCTTCTATTCTGCATCTTTGCTTCTTTATTATCTATATTCCTGATTTCCTTGTTTGTGTTCATGTAATTATTTCTTCCCTTCCAGGTTCTCTCTTTTATCATAACATGTATGCTCTCTTTTTTTCTACTCTACTCTTAGCAATGGTAATTAAAGTGATTTGTTGGAGCAGACATATCTAGATTCTCCGGATAGATTTTTCAACTACTTCTTTGGTAATAGAATTCCCATTTTTCCACTGGGCACATGGCTGCTGGGGATACAGATGCAGTCCCCAGCTTCCATTAAAATCTAGTTGTGACTAAAAACTAACTTTTAGCACAGGCATGCTCTGGGGGAATTCCAGTAAGTAGCCCTACATAGAAGACACATCCCTTTTTATCTCATCGTTCTTCATGCTCCCTGAAAGGTGGACATGAATGGTAAGACTTTTAGGAGCCATGGTGGGCCATGGGGAGATATATATCCGGGTTGATGTTGGAGCCACCATGCAGTTAAGTTCTATCTTCCATGAGCAACTGTTCTCCTGCAGTTTCTGTCTATTGTAGCTGGGCATAATCCTAACTAATGCACCTAAGGGAAATTTAAAATATTAACAGATGCCACCTGAATTCCTCTTAGAATAGGGACTGTGGTGCTTGGGTGTTGAAAGCAAGTGGCCCCAAAGTTTTGGATTTTGGGAAACTAATCACCATAAGAAAGGAAAGAAGAAGACTGCCTGGGTGAAGCATCTGCCTTCTGCCCAGTCATGATCCTAGGGTCCTGGGATCAAGTCCCACAACATGGGTTCCTGTTCAACGGGGAGTCTGCTTCTGTCTCTCCCTCTGCCCCTCCTCCCTGCTCATGCATGCTTTCTCTCTATGCCAAATAAATAAATAAAATCTTAAAAAAAAAAAAAAAGGAAAGAAGAGGACAGAGAGAGGAAAGAACATGGGAGAGAAAAAACAGAGTAGAAACATAATGGGATAACGCAGAGTGATCTGCTAAAGTTTCTTCTAATTGCACAAAATTAGATGTGAGGAGAATGGGAGGATTGATTGCGGCAAAGCTGAAGCAGTTTTCCTATAAGTTTGGCAAAGAAGCTTAGAGGAAACAGAAAGTATTAAGAATTTTCTAAAATTAAGGTGACATTTTGGGGATTTTACAAGCCATGAAATTGAGGTTTAGTAAGATATAGCTATATCTACATATGATAGAAGTATTTGCAATGGACATTAGTAGTGAACACTCATATTTGATTCTCATGAATTTAAATTCTCAAAAAAAAAAAACAACCCAGAAAGACAGTATTAAAATAATTAGTGCAAAAGTTCTGAGTTGGTCTTAGGACAAAATAACAAACAAAAAGTCCAAAAATACTCTTTTCTTTTTTTTAAGATTTTATTTATATATTCATTTGAGAGAGAGAGAGAGAAGCAAAGAGAGAGGGAGAAGCAGGCTCCCCACTGAGCAGGGAGCTGGACTCAGGGCTTGATCCCAGGTTTCTAGGATCATGCCTTGAACTGAAGGCAGATGCTTAACCAACTGAGCCACCCAGGCATCCCCAAACAGACTCTTGAATAACGAGAACAAACTGGTGGTTGTCAGAAGAGATGTGGATAGAAAGATGGGTAAAATAGATAAAGATGATTGAATCTGAGATTATCAAGGCTCTAGAAAAGTCCTTCCATGTAAGAAAAGGGTATTATGTAGCTGCACAAAAAGAAAAATCTCTATTCACTGATATGGAATTAAATCCAGGATATACTAGTAAGTTAAAAAAACAAAAAAAATCAAAAACAATATGTATTTATGTACATATATAATCTTTGGGGTAAAAAGAAGGGCAAATAAGAAAATATACACATATCTACTTCTTTTTACAAAGGTCACCATCTGTCAGCATGCCATGTTATTATAATATTATTGACTACATTCCCTATGATGTACTTTTCATCTCCATGACTTATTTATTTTAAAACTAAAAGTTTGTATATCTTAATCCCCTTTATCAGAGTCTGCATTTTTTTGTTCTTTGTTTGTTATTCTATTTTGTCTTTTTAGATTCCACATATAGGTGGATATGTGGAATGCATATATATATATATACACACACATATATATATGATGTGCATATACATGTATAATGTGTGTGTGTATATATTATATATATAATATGTATTGCTGAAATGGGCGTAATCACAAGCAGAGAGGGCAGCAGAAACATGTTAAGGATTCATAGAAGCACAGCCTCAAGCAATGTAGCATAACTGAATATATGAGAAGGGGCATGTTGCCGAAGGAACGGAAGAGGAAACTTGCTCTTAAAAAATCAATTTCTGATGAAACAAGACAGTGTCAGGCACCTATAAGCAGCTCTAACCCTTTCTGGTTTTAAATAACCAAGATTAGTATGCATGTCAAACACTGTCAGAAAATGTGCATTTATCTAGTGTATTTGAACTGTATTGTAGTCATTTTGCTTACTATTTTCCTAGCTAAATTAGCAATTATTTTGCACAACAGATCAAAAACAATTCTATTAATTTCTTAAAAGCTGTTGAAAGTTAATTTGAAGGTGCAGATGGTGTTCTCTCTCTCCTTCTCTCTTTCTTTCTCCACCCTGAAATGTTATATATTATTGAAGCAAAGATCTAAAAAAGAAAAGGATGGAAGTAAGAGATTGCTCTTGCTTATATTGTCACAGCATTACCAAAAAGTATTAATCCTGTTCTTTAAGGGTAGCTTATGGAAATCATTCCCATTATTTCAGGCATGTGTATTTATTCATTCAATTCATTCAGCGAGTATTTACCCTGCATTGTATGCAGGCACCATGCTACTCACACCTGGAGTTGAGGGATGCAGACAGGGAATATTGGCATGCATGATCTGAGCTTTTCCTTTTCCTTCCAGATTTGAGCTCTAGGTATGTAAAGAGTGTAAACTTATTTCCATGCAGGCAGTGTTGCTCACTCCATATAACAAGAGTACTTAGCTCTCACAGACTAAAATTCTGGCAAACATCCACTGAACCTTAGAACAACTTCCAGAATTACAATGACTTTAGATACAGAATCAACAGTACATCATAATGATGAAAGTATCCTTTTTTTTCCTCCCCTTGCCTGTAGAAAATTTTGTGGCAAAGGTGAGCTAAAGGTTGGAAATGAAAGAAAATGTAAGGGAATTAAACAGCAAGTAAATAATTAGAAGAGATAATTTAATTTAAAAAGATTACGATGGCACACAGAGGCTTTTCAAGGTCAATTCTTTAGATAGTTCAATTTCAGTGTATTTTTTGAGCTGATTTGATTGAGTTCATTTAAAATTTTGCAAGATGGCTTTCTTTATTCTCAAAGGAATTAATGAGGTACAGTTTAATTGAACTACCTGGAAAGTGAGTGAATTTGATTATAAACGTACATAGACAATTGCTCAATTTATGTTAGCTGAATGCCATTCACTTCCGTGATGATTTTATGCACATTCCAGGTTCCTTATTAGCTGTGCAGTTATTGTCTCAGTGGAAACTTTTACAATTTCTATTGAAGAAAAGGAAACAAATGAAGGGTGGTTTCCTCTTATCTGCCCATAACCCTAAGGGCTTTATTTGTAGCAGCTTTGAATTGGCTGCCCTTCCCCTTTGTTTGTTGTTGTTTTAATAAAAGAGATTATTTTCATTTCCTAATAAAACTTCCTTCCATCTCAATACAAGGCAAACTTTTCAGATTTTGCAAAGATCAAAGGTCAAGACTATAAATCATTCTTTTTTTCAAAGTCAATTTCCACAGCCGGTGAGTTTTATTATTCAGCCAACGGTGGACAGATTTCAGTGTTTAATGGAACTAAAAGAATAGAATTTTTAAAAACCTAAAATGCAAATGGAGGAAAAAAATTGCTATTTAGGCTGGACTGAGTTGATATTTCCTTGCATGTCTTTCTTATTACTTATTTATTTACGCATGAAGAAATAATGCCGTTTCTGATTTCATTCCCCAAACCCATACCAAAAAAAATTGTTTTAGAATGTAATAGTTTGAATAAAAACAATGATTCAGCTGAACACTTATTCTTGGGTTTCTTGTTTATATCCCTTGAAGGAGATTGCCATCCCTGAGTGGGGCAGATAATAAGTCAGAACCTGTCAGCCTTATTAAATTTAACCCGTCTCTTTGCCCCATTGCTGAGTGCTTTCTGGTTGAAATCAACCCCATGAGAATAAGGTTTCTTCTTAAGATGATTGAAATAACACACTTTTGTGCTGGCAAGCTGTCACCCTATACTGTTTTATTCTTAAGTGAAAATCAAATCCAAAATCACAATTTTGAAGAAAATATTTGAGTATAAAATATTGTTTATAGTTTTTATTGATATGTGTCTAAGGGTAAGCAGGAAATAAATCTTTTAACTTTTTGAAAGTGCACAAAATTTCTTAAGATTGTAAAAATTTAGAGATGTATATATACTAACAAGAGAGTGAATTATTATCATTTTTTCTTATAGGCACATCTTCCATGTGCCCTTTAACATTCAAAAGTCCAAAAAAAAAATAATAAAACACTATCAAGATGTTCAACTTAGCAATAAAGTCATGGTGAATGTAGGTTTCATCAGATAGGCCAAAAATCATCCTCATTGTTTTTGATATGCACATGATCTATTAATATTTATTTCATACTCAAGTAAAATAAAATTTTGTCTTCGAAAATGTGTGGTAAATAGCTTTTTATTTCTAACAGACATTAAAAAATAATGTCATTTCGTTTAACTTTAGGTGTTAATTTTCAAAAAATATTATTTATTTTGAGACCTCCTTTAGGTTTCCCATAATCTTTCTAAATTAGTTTCCATACGTGTAACTGATAAGGAAACACAATTCTCTTAAAAGTGTCTGCATACTTCTAAACAAAATGAAAGCCTTTCTCAAAAACTTCACCCTGTCTTCTTTTGTATATGCACTCCTGGCAAAATGCTGTTCTTTCATTTGAATGTGTTCACTGTACTTCTTCTCATTAATATAGACCAGATCTTCATTTTCCACCACCTTAGACTATGGGAACAACTCCCTACAGTGCTATCTGTCTCTTAATCTGCATTGCTCACAACCCCATGCCTTCTAATAGACTGCTACTAGCAATGCACAATTTCTCCATGATGATCTCCTGAAATTAGAACAGGACTTAAGCCAGGCATTCAAGGCTGACCTCAACTTCTGCCAAATCTTATTTTCTGCTCTTACCATTCTGTTATTTTCTTCACAGCCTAATGCAAAGAAGACAAATCATTTAACACAACACTTTACAAGAACACTATGCCTTCTCCAAAAGCATTTTTCTCCATCTAGAAATTACTATAACTCGCTTCAAACTACTGGAATTATTACAGTTCCACCAAGCCTTGCTCAAATGCAATTTATATACTAATATTTTCCCAAAGGAGAAATTCTCTCTCACTTTTGAACTTCAACACTTTGTTTCTGCATGATAAATAAAATTTAGTACATTCCATTTTTTATATGTTAAAATATATATTATAGTTCTCTCATTTGAAAGTTTGCTAGAGATATTGATAATGATATTCTTACTTTTTGATAGATTTCAATGTATATTTTGTTTATAGTACCTTTAAAATAATATTTAAAAAGTTATTTATCCTTAATTAATTATTTAATTTATTCCAATAAGTATTAAGGAAATACCTGTTGATATGAAATCAGCTATAAAAACAACAACAACAACATAAAACCTGCATTAATGGTTAACACACTTTGAATACCTACTTTGTGCCAGGAAAAAAATTGTAATGCTTTATGTTTATCGACTCATGTTACTCTCAAAAAACAATTAAGATGGGTAGAACTACCCTTATTTTACAAATAAGGATACTGAATATTAACTAAATGACTTATTTAGGGGCACAGACATGATAATTAGGAGAGCAGGTGTTTGATCTTAGATCTGTTTGAAGCCAAAGGTGGTTCTCTTAACTATTATCAGGAAACAAATTAATATTATATACAGGGGGGTTTTTTGTTTGTTTTTTGAGGGTTTTTTTTTGGTTGTTGTTTTGTTTTTTGTTTTTTTTGTTTTAGTATGTAGTGCAAGGAATTACACTAAATGACATTTTGAAAAATTGATAGTGACTCAACTAAATCCTTGGAAATCCAAAGGGTAAAAAATCAATGTAAATTGATATAACCAAAAGTTGTCAAAAAAAAAGTTATCATGAAACATATGGATATTTGGATGAACTTGGAAAAATGGGATTTAAAGATGGATGGAAAGTGATATGTGAAAGTGATGAAGATACTTCCAGTCATCTATTGCATAAATAGAGGGACAGATGACTATAGATTAAGTAGATTCATGGATAATGACAGATTTCATTGGAGATGATTCTTGACTGGTATAGCATGCATATAGAAAAGTTTCTTTCACCTAGTACAAAATAATAAAGATATTGCACTTACATCCATTGTAAATATGATGCAAACACATTTGTTTCAAATACCTCCATTTTTAAGTTTTGGTTTTGAGCATAAGAAGTTTTGGTAAAGATTATTTTAAAGTCAAATGGATAAGGGATGCCTGGGTGGCTCAGTCAGTTAAGCATCTGCCTTCAGCCCAGGTCATGAGCCCAGGGTCCTGGGACTGAGTCCCAGATTGGGCTCCTTGCTTGGCAGGAAGCTTGCTTCTCCCTTTGCCTGCCACTCCCCCTCCTTGTGCCCTCTCTCTCTCTGACAAATAAATAAATAAAATCTTTAAAGTCAACTGGATATGTCCTGTATTAGCTTCCTTATGCTGCCGTAACAAAACACCACAGAATGGTACAAATAACACAAATCTATATTTTTCATAGTTCTGGAATCTAGAAGTCCAAATCAAGGTTCCAGAAGCATTGATTTCAAGTACAACCTTTTTCCTTGACTGGTAGATGACTATCTTCTCTTAAGACCTTTTCTCTGTGTTTAAGTTTGGAGAGAGAAATTGGGTGTGTCTTCTCTTTTTTTAAGAACACCACTCCTATCAGATTAGAGACTTACCCTAATGACTGTATTTGACCTTAATTATCTCCTTATATTCCTTATTACTAAATACAATCACATCAAGGTTAAGTTTTCAACACATGAATTTGAGGGGGAGGGGACACGATTTGGTCCATAATAAGTCAAGTCATCAGATGCTTACTGTTCATAGAGGCAACAGATAATAATATCTCTGATGACCTCTCTCTCTCCTCTCTCTCTCTCTCTCTATATATATATATGTATAGTGCTTCTTAGGAATGGAGAATATATATATTCATATATATATATATATACAATTATTCTAGGAGTCTATAGTTGTTCAATAATCAAAGTCCCAAATTTAACAATGATTACTGTTTAGCATCAAAATATTTTCAAAAATCTTTCCATTTCCTCTGTATTCAGAAATCAGAGTTAAAGACTGCCATACATCAATAAATATCAAATTTTAGATGATAGATATATATAGATATGAAAGTCAGTATTTATGCAAGAGTTTTTAGATCATTTCTTTTTCACTGTCGAAAATTTCAGAATTACACTAGGGGTTCTAATTGCTCTTGGTGCTTATATAATTAAACTCAGAGTCTACGTAAAAACAAAAAAAAAAAATCAAATAATCTCCTACATCTATAAAATATGAAAACATCTGTCACCTTGTAATTTGGGGCACAATACTGTGAATTTATTTTTTCTTTTCCTCTCCATATAGCATCAGTTATTTATCATATTTAAAATAAAATTCAGAAAGAAATACATATCTCAGTATTAATCTCTTTCTAATTCCATTTGTTTAACCATCAAAAAGCTAAACTATACTTCAACAAAAATATAATTTATTTTGCATATTGAAGTATAACATTAATGTATAGTAACTCAAATTTTCCTCTCTTACTTAAGAAACATAGCCTAATGATTTTTCAAATGTGAATGGAATTAACAAGAAATCAACTGTTCAAATTTAGCTGCTTAGTTTTCTTTCTGAGTCCAATGTCTAATTTAATCTTATTTCATTCTATTGAAACAAAAGATAAAGAGTATAACATTGTGAAGACCTTAATGTGATGCAGATTTGTAGTGACATTTTATCAATACATTTTTCTTTCTCTCCCTTTTTTTTTCTAATTTAGCCATTATTTCTATTTGTGTTGTTTCATGATTAATTATAATTACCATTTTTAGAGATGTCTCTACACTGTTAAAAAATAAAATATGAGTAAAACTATATAAATTTAACTCTTACCGATGTGGATTTGACATAATCCAAGTTTAAAGGATATTTCACCTTAGCTTAAACAATTTTTTTCTCTGTAAAAAGTAGAGAATAGTAATATGTACACAATAAAAAATAATTTAGCTTTGTAGGTGACAAACTACTTTTAGGCAGATTCACGCTCTAGCTTGCTCTAATCTTCCCCTTCCACATAATTTATACAATAAATAGAAAGTATTTCATCTTTGTGTACATACATTTATAGATTTGCATGTATAGACAGATATATGTAGATTCATTGATATATAAATCATTGCCATATACAAATATAATAACATGCATATTACATAGTAAGTAGAAATTATTCTACTAGTTCATTAACTTTAAAATCCTAAGTTAAAAAATGCATTAATAATATAAGAAAGATGGATCAACTGGACTTTATTCAAATTGATAGCTTTTGTTCACCAAAAAATTCCATTAAGAAAGTGAAATATGAAAATCATAACATAGGAAAGAAATTGTCATAGATAAAGTTTCCAGAGATATGTGTCTAAATTACAAAAAGAACTTAAAAAATTAAGAAAAGACAATCAAGTTTTTTTTTAAAGATTTTATTTATTCATTTGACAGATAGACAGCCAGTGAGAGAGGGAACACAAGCAGGGGGAGTGGGAGAGAAAGAAGCAGGCTTCCAGCTGAGGAGCCTTGATGTGGGGCTCGATCTCAGAACACGGGGATCACGTCCTAAGCTGAAGGCAGACGCTTAATGACTGAGCCACCCAGGTGCCCTGACAATCAAGTTTTAACACAACTAAGTTTTGAATAGACATTCCCTGCATGAGTCATCAAAATGTCTGAAATATATGAAGTATACTCAGCATCATTGGTCATCAAAGAAATGTAAACTTAAATCATAATTAGGTGGTACTAAATACTCTCACCAGAATGGCTAAAATCAAAAGACTGATATTACCAATATTTGGCAAAGATATTGTGCAACTGTCAGGCATTATTTGTGACATTGCAAATTAATAAATATTTGGAGAAATATTTGGCATTATTAAATAAAATTAATAATTCACATATGATAATGCTTGGCACTTCCACTCGCAATACATGCCCAAGAAAAATGAATGCCTAGATATGCCAAAACATGTACAAAAGTATTCATAATTGCCTCAAATTAGGAAAAATTTATATGCCTTCAAATGGATATAAATGAAGCAAATTAGTTTATTCATACAATGAGTAGAACAATAAAAAACAAAGAACCGATACATGCAACAAAATGGGTGAATTTCACAGACATAATGTAGGGAGAATGAAGTCAAGACACAAAAGAGTAGAACCTGCATAATTTTATTTATATTAAACTGTAGCATAGATAAAAATATTTTATGTATATGGAAATCAAAATATGGAATACTATTGGGGAGAAATATTAAGTCACATTCTGGAGTGCTGGAAATATTCTGTAAGTTGACCTTGATAGAGTTTTCACGGTGCATGCACACCTCATCTTGACTTACATTGAGTTGGACACTGAAGATTAGTGTACATGGCTTCATATTATATAATTTTATAATATAAAATTATATTTTAATTTTAAAAATATCAAAGAATAATTCCTAATGTCTTAAAGACTTTATAATATTGGATACATTAAATGTTGAATATTGAGATGCAAACATACACACATACATCTCACATCACACTTAAACACACACATACACACACACACACACACACATACACATATTCCTTATCCTTTTCCCCGTTATTTATAATTAGTTTTCATCATTTTTTAGCCATATGGTCATGGGCATTTTACTCAACTTTTCTAAATTTGTTATCTTCTTTATTAAGGAAGGATTATAATATTTTTCCTGTCTCTTGTACTCAAAGAGTTGTTTTGGGAATAAAATGGAATAATGGTAGAATATTAAGATTTCTTTAGCTTCAAGTATGTGATGACATATTAAAATATTGCCAGCCTTTCTTCCCTCTCACTTTGTTACAGGATTTTGTTTCCTATCTGCCCCACACATTCTATCTCAAGAAGTTGCTGTCTACTCTAGACAATCTTCTGTACTTTGTGAGCCAGAAGGGGAGAGTCAGAAGACTGGATGGGAAGACCATTGGGAAAAAGTTATAGGGACATCGGAGAAGATTTACAAAGGATTTTGAAGAGTGACCTCTGAAGTATAAGAAAATTTTTCAGGAAAGGAAAAGGAGCATTTCAGTGATCTTTACTATAGTATTTGCATTTCATTAATGTTGTTCGGGAAATGCAAAGAAAGAAACAATTACATGGAAATATTCATAGTGGTCAATGATTGTCTTCCTTTGTTCATCACATCTGTTTAATATTAAAACCTGTCAGATAACATTATACCCACAACAAAACTGCAAAAACAATATTAATATTTCTGTTTTTCTGACAAGGTAATTAAGCCTCTGAATACTTAAATAATAACTCTAAGGCTATTTGGCCAGTACAAAGCATTTCAACCCAAGCTTATATATCTCAAAATACCATTTTCCTTGACTGCATAATGGCTTTTGTTTAAATGATTTCATAAATTGTAAAGTGTATATGACACTATTTTCCTCAAAGAGACAATTATAAGAACAAAATCAAATAGGATTTCTTTAATAAGTTAAAATTGTTAAAGATGAGCTTTATTTTTTTAATAATATTTATTTTGTTATATTAGTCACCATGCAGTACATCCCAAGTTCTTGATGCAATGTTCCATGATACATTACTTGCATATAACACCCAGTGCACCATGCAATATGTGCCCTCCTTAATACCCATCACTGCCCTATCCCAATCCCCCACCCCCCGCCCTTCTGAAGCCCTCAGTTTGTTTCCCAGAGTCCACAGTCTCTCATGGTTCATTCCCCCTTCTGTTTACCCCCCTTCATTCTTCCCTTCATTCTCCTACCGATCTTCCTATTCTTACATTCCATAAATGAGTGAAACCAGATAATTGTCTTTCTCTGCTTGACTTATTTCACTTAGCAAAATCTCCTCCAGTCCCATCCATGTTGCTGCAAATGTTGTGTAATCGTTCTTTCTGATGGCTGAGTAATATTCTATTGTGTATATGGACCACATCTTCTTAATCCAGTCATCTGTTGAAGGGCATCTTGCCTCCTTCCACGATTTAGCTATTGTGGACAATGCTGCTATGAACATTGGGGTGCAAATGGCCCTTCTCTTCACAACATCTGTATCTTTGGGGTAAATACCCAGTAGTGCAATGGCTGGAACATAGGGTCTCAATTTTTAACTTTTGAAGGGACCTCCACACTGTTTTCCAAAGTGGCCAAGTTCACCATGCCAAGCACATTTCCAGTGTCTGCTCTAATCAGATCTGCTAAAGTTGCTTTGGTCAGAACACAGTCACATGGCTAGTCTTAGTACTAAAGGAGGCTGAACAATGTGATCTGGGTAAGGTACTCTGGCTAGTCAAGTACCTTTGCTAAATAATACTAGTTCTTTTAATGGGAAAGAATAGGACAAACGGATATTTGGAACAATCAGCATCCAATACCGTAATAGCTGATTCAGCTCTTCATCATAAGATCCCCAAGAAATACATAAACTGAAAACTGTACAGTTATGGTAAAATCTTGTCATGTCAAAACAACAAAAATAATTTATTCATGTTAAGATACAAGTTATCTTTCTTCCTTAAAAGATTATGAATATTTTGATATTAGGAGTGAAGACTGGGGAAGTACGAGTCTTTGGGGTCTATGGATGTTCTAAGAAGATTTGCAGAAGGATTACATCCAAAGAAGTTGGCGGAGTTCTGTGGTAGCCTTCTAGAAGAGACATGTGTGTTTATATATTTGTTTATCCAGGCTATAGTATTTTCTTGGCTGCTTTGTACATCTTATATACCTGCTTGTTAATCTAATTATTAAAGTGTATGAATCTGTTCTTAATTAGCAACAGAGATTATTTCCACAGTAGTTATGAAACTTCAAGGTCTCTTCACTGTATGGTCCCAGATTGTACCAGCTACTTAGTTCTGCTTCAGGGGTTGCTATTCATACAACATAAAAAGTGAATCAAACCCTCTGGACTTGTACAATACTGTGATTGTAAAATTACAAAAGCAAATTTTTATTAAGAACACTGTGTAGGGGCGCCTGGTTGGCTCAGTCGTTAAGCGTCTGCCTTTGGCTCAGGGCGTGATCCTGGAGTTCTGGGATCGATCCCCACATCAGGCTCCTCCACTGGGAGCCTGCTTCTTCCTCTCCCACTCCCTCTGTTTGTGTTCCCTCTCTCGCTGGCTGTCTCTCTCTCTGTTCTCTGTCAGATAAATAAATAAAATCTTTAAAAAAAAGAACACTATGTAGAAATAATATTTATTTAAGATTCTAAGATAAATTTATAGTCCATCCGGGGCACCTGGGTGGCACAGCGGTTAAGCGTCTGCCTTCGGCTCAGGGCGTGATCCCGGCGTTATGGGATCGAGCCCCACATCAGGCTCCTCTGCTATGAGCCTGCTTCTTCCTCTCCCACTCCCCCTGCTTGTGTTCCCTCTCTCGCTGGCTGTNCTGTCTCTATCTCTGTCAAATAAATAAATAAAATCTTTAAAAAAAAATTTATAGTCCATCCATTCTGAATTTTAGACTTGGGTTACCACAGACTATCATAGACAATATTATTTTGACTGACAATAATTTTTTTTATTTTTTTAAGGATTTTATTTATTTGAGAGAGAGTGAGTGAGTGAGAAAAAGCAAGCGAGCATGAGCAGGGGAGAAGCAGAGGGAGAGGGAGAAGCAGACTTCCCGTAGAGCAGGGAGTCCAATGCAGGACTGGATCCCAGGACCGTGGGATCATGACCTGAGCTGAAGGCAGATGCTTAACTAACTGAGCCACCCAGGTGTCCCTGAAAATAAAAATTTTAAAACATTTGTGTTATAATCCACTATATAATAAGGAAACTTAGATTCTGTATAAAATGTATGGCAGAGATATATGGCTATCCCTCTATGAGATCCATTTTTTTCATCCCATGACAATAAAATGCAGGATTCAACAACTTCTTCCATTCCCAAGAAAGATTTCACACACACACACACGCGCACACACACATACACACCATACAGTGCAAAGTTTCTTTGGGAGATGGTGCAGTTTTACATCCAACAGTTTTACATGTAGGGAAAATACATGTAAGTTTCTATTATGATGCTTTTCCACACATCTTTTCTCAGGTGTTAGAGAGTTCCTTGTCTTTGACTTCCCATCATCACAAGGTGGAACTCTGCTTGTATTTGTTTTCTTTTACGTCCTACTTCTGCATTCTCTTGGTCGGGGAGTCAGGAGTGAGGCCTAGTGGGCACTGAACTTATTCAATGTCTCCAAATACAAATCTGTGATGTTCAAAATGAAAAAAGACTCAAGTATTAAGATTTTGGAGAAGGCAGTTGTGTTACAAATATTAAATTACATATTTTGTTTTTACTACTCTAATTGCCATGCCTCTACTGTACAGGTGTTGCTAACGCTTTTGTTCACTGTACTGGAGACAGTTCTTTTTAATGAAAATCTTCTAAAAAACATTTTATCAAGACTCATTAAAGGAACACAGGCTCTGATCCACTGGTTAATTTTAATGCAGTCACATAGTGAATCTTATAAATTCCTGTTTTTTTCTATTTATGGACTTTTAGGAAATGAAGAGGCAAAAATATAGTCCACCTTTAGGAAAATATTACTTCATTTTTTTTTCTGACAGAATAACCATCTATGGAAAATGTTACTTCATTTCTTCTGAAAGAATAATATTAGTTAAGCCAAAGATACATTTTATAGAACACTTTAAGTCGTCTTTTCTTATTTCTTTGCTTTCCTTTTCTTTCCTCCTATCATTTACACTTCCTTCCTTCCCTCCCTCCCTTTCTTTCTTTTCTTTTTTCTTTCTTTCTTTCTTTCTTTCTTTCTTTCTTTCTTTCTTTCTTTTGTTCTTTCTTTTCTTCCTTCCCTCCTTCTTTCTTTTTTTGTTCTTGCATGATCTGAAATTTACTGGTATTTTTCTAGAAAAAGAAAAATAAATAAGATGACTAATGGTAGGGCGCCTGGGTGGCACAGCGGTTAGGCGTCTGACTTCGGCTCAGGGTGTGATCCCGGCATTCTGGGATCGAGCCCCACATCAGGCTCTTCTGCTGTGAGCCTGCTTCTTCCTCTCCCACTCCCCCTGCTTGTGTTCCTTCTCTCGCTGGCTGTCTCTATCTCTGTCGAATAAATAAATAAAATCTTAAAAAAAAATAAAAAAGATGACTAATGGTAATCACTAGTATATTAAGCTAACAGCTAAATGCATTACTGGGAGGCTTTATTTAATTATCCCCAAGCCTAGTGGGAAATGTTTTGTATTCTTTTCCTCTGCCAATGAGGAATTAGGGCTCCAAGATGTTAAATAACTTGCTGGAAGTTAGAGTTTGCGTAAGGTGGAGCTGAGTCTCTTATCCTGAACCTTCTTCAAGTTCTTAACTATTATACTACCTTGTACGTCAGCACTTTAATTAGCAAAGCTTGCGTATCTCAAAATAAGCTCCAAATTATTTTTATTTCATTTTGTAAAGTAGAGGAATTAGAAAATACTACAATAGGATTGCTAATAATAGAAATGATATTTTTTACACTTTTATGGGTAAAAAGGCAAAAGAGGCCTCTCTCTTCCAATGCACATTTTCTATACTATTGAACCCATATGTGTGATGATACCTACCTACATGTATTATATAAGATTCATGATGTATATTAAATAGTTTTCTTGGAATTGAGTTCTTTGTCAGAAAAAAGGGTACAGTTATCATGGATGACATAAAATGTGATTTTTCCAGTCTTTTACAAATAACTTTGAAACATATTCTAGGACTTTCTTCAGAAAAATGATAATAAGTTGCACATGAAGAAGAATAGTCCATACCTCTCATTTCAGGAAAAAATTGTCAATCCACACATGCACTCAAACTTCATATATTAACTGCCAAACAAACAAACAAAAAATAGTTACTGTGGCCATGTAACTCCTATGCATCCCCAGAAATCATTGTATCAGTCTTAAATATTCTATTCAAAAAATAAGTATAGCTGAGAAAAGAGCAGAATATTTATGATTAGGAGACAGAAACTATTATCATGTTTCCCGAATACACATTCAAGGGCCAGCGCTAGTTGAGGATGTAGTTTTCACGAGTATGGAGTGATATGAGAATAAGCACAATATTTTGGGTTCTTATGGCAAACATTGCTAATTATGCGCCAAATACCCATTTCCCCTTCCTCCTTGCTAAAAAATTTCTTAATTTTGCTTTAGAAAAGTGTATTATAACTTTTATATTCCCAGGGTGCTTTGCAAATATCTTTGATTATGTGACCTAGTTCCTGTGAATGACGCATTAGCAAAAGTGCAGAGGCTGGGCCTGGGAATTCCGAGAAACATACCAGAATCTGTCCTTTATCTTTCTTTTTAATTCCTATTTATAATGCGGAAGCAATGGATGGTGGTAGACCAACCATGTTAAAATAATGAGAACTAAATTTTGGAAGAAACAAAACTAAAAGGAACTTGGGTTTTTGAAGGGTTCCTAGAGCAGCTGCATCCTATCTGAACTAGATCCTCTAGACATCATTTTTATGAGTAAAAATAAATTTCTAGTTAGCATCCTAAAATGGTTTCTTTATATGTTTCCAAAGGCACTCCTGACTAATACAGCTCTTCAGTAAGTCAATGTAGTCCATATGAAGTACTGAGCACCCCCAGTGTAAATTTCAACTTCTTTCTGTTGGTGAGAATATTTATTTATTTTAAAGAAACATGGTAAGAATAGATTTTGTTTTAAGATTTTATTTACAAGTAATCCGTACACCCAATGTGGGGCTCAAACTTATAACCCCAAGATCAAGAGTCACACATTCCACCAACTAAGACAGCCAGGCACCCTGGTAAATATAACATTGAAAAGACAATGTTATTCTCAAGTTTTATATGTATTTCATTGAAATAGACATTTCTGGCACCACAAGGCTAAGTTTCCAGATTTCCAACTTGCCAGTCATCTTTGGCCAGTCAGTTGACTCCAGTAGAACACATAGAATATTTACTCAACTCACAGAATTTCCTGAAGATCAAGTGCGGTAAAGTATTTTACGATCTATAGAGCACTATGGAATTTTCATGGTTATTGCCAATAAAATATATGTCATGGCAATCACATTCCATTCTAAGTCTATGCTTGAATGAANCGGTAAAGTATTTTACGATCTATAGAGCACTATGGAACTTTTCATGGTTATTGCCAATAAAATATATGTCATGGCAATCACATTCCATTCTAAGTCTATGCTTGAATGAAATAAATTCCAGCAAATGAGATTTTAGTATACCCCATAGTTACAATGTAATTTTATTTCCTAATTTATGATTCTGTACTAGAAATTGTCAGCATGAATGTAACCAGCTCAATGTTTCCCTTTGCATTGTCAGAATGGTCATCATTGTGAAAAGGAAAAAAAAGGACATCTGTGCACATAAATTCCACAACATATAGGCAAGTGGCTTAAGCCAAAGTGAATTAGAAATCATGTAGTGTCTCCCTGTAATAACATGCTTAGTCATATGTTCTATGAGTGCTAAGCTGGTGTGTTTGCATATCTCAGAAGGCTTTACAGTAAATATTAATGATGACATGGATGGAAATGTAAAATGAGGTCTATGGAGGAAAGTTTGTCAGCAAAAAATTTTAAAAAATAAAAAATACCCACCAACAGTGTAAGAGGGTTCCTCTTTCTCTGCATCCTTGCCAACATCTATTGTTTCCTGTGTTGTTAAATTATGCCATTCTGACCAGTGTGAGGTGGTATCTCATCGTGGTTTTGATTTGTATTTCCCTGATGATGAGTGATGTTGAACATCTTTTCATGTGTCGTTTGGCCATCTGAATGTTCTTTGGAAAAATATCTATTCATGTCTTCTTCCCATTTTTTAGCTGGATTATTTGCTTGTGGGTATTGAGTTTGATAAGTTCTTTATAGATTTTCAATACTAACCCTTTATCAGATAGATCATTTGCAAATATCTTCTCCCATTCCGTAGGTTGCCTCTTAGTTTTGTTGACTGTTTCCTTCACTGTGCAGAANGTGGGTATTGAGTTTGATAAGTTCTTTATAGATTTTCAATACTAACCCTTTATCAGATAGATTTGCAAATATCTTCTCCCATTCCGTAGGTTGCCTCTTAGTTTTGTTGACTGTTTCCTTCACTGTGCAGAAGATTTTTTTCTTGATCAAGCCCCAATAGTTCATTTTTGCATTTGTTTCCATGGCCTCTGGAACATGTCTAGTAAGAAGTTGCTATGGCCCATGTCAAAGAGTTTGCTGCCTATGTTTCTCCTCTAGGATTTTGATGGATTTCTGTCTCACATCTACATCTTTCATCCATTTTGAATTTATTTTTTGTGTATGGGATAAGAAAGTGGTCCAGTTTCATTCTTTTGCATGTTGCTGTCCACTTTTCCCAACACCATTTATTGAAGAGATTGTTGTTTTTTTTTCCCCACACAAGCTCTTGCAGCCACTCTGGAAAACAATACGGAGATTCCTCAAAAAGTTAAAATAGAACTGCCCTATGATCCAGCAATTGCACTACTAAGTATTTACCCAAAGGATTCAAAGATACTGATTCAAAGGAATACACGCACCCCAATGTTTATAGCAACCTTATGTACAATAGCCTAATTATGGTAAGAACCCAAATGTCCATCAGCTGTTGAATGGATAAAGAAGAAATGGTATATATACATAATGGACTATTACTCAGCCATATAAAAAATGAAATCTTGTCATTTGCAATGACATGGATGAAGCTAGAGAGTATTGTGCTAAGCGAAATAAATCAGAGGAAGACAAACACCATATGATTTCACTCATATGTGGAAATTAAGAAACAAAACAGATGAACATGGAGATAAAAAAAAGAGAGAGAGAGGCAAACCTTAAAACAGACTCTTAACTATAAAAAACAAACTGAGGGTTGATGGAGGGGAAGTGGGTGGGGGAAGGGTTAAAGGGTGATGGGGATTAAGGAGTGTACTTGTGAGGAGCACCAGATGTCGTCTGTAAGTGATGAATCACTAAATCTTACACTTGAAACTCATAACTAACTGGAATTTAAACAGAAACTTGGAAGAAGAAAAAAATGAGCATATTATAGATGGTATACAGTGTCCTTCAAGAGATTTCTTTAAAATAAAAGCAAAGTAACATAGGGCATAGTTGGCCTGAGCACCTCACAGAAGACTGCTAAAGAAATCTTTACCTTCATAATTCTCCGCTAACTTGATGAGAAAGAGGAGAAAAACATATCTATTCAACTACATTACAGTGAAGTTTTCTCGTCTTTCTGGCCAAGGAAATTTTCTAAATGGAAAGGGAGATTTTTCTGAAGTACAATCTACTTAATTGAGATTTACTTAGGTTTAAGACTATCAGACTTACGTAGGCCAGTTCCTTGCTGTTTTCAAAGAGATTGAGGCTTAGGGACAACCATAATTTTCTCACCTCACATGCCATACTAAATTTGTTCAGGAAATTATTAAGCTTTAATGTACCATCCTTCTCAGAATTGGAAACTTTTTCTTGACTATCTAATATGAAAAAATCCCATATAATTCAAAAAAGATTTAGGGAAATAATCATACCTACCTTTTAAAGGCAGTGGTTCTTAAATATTAGCTTATCAAAGCCTTACCTGAGAAACCCCTTAAACATTCACAGGTGATTCAATCCCGGGTCTCACAGATGATACTTTACAAAAAAATAAATAAATAAAAATAAAAATCCAATTACACAAACAAGCTATTTAAAGTTTATAAATAAAAGGTATAGCAACTGATTAACAGAGATAGGATTTCATGCATTCCTTACGCTTCACATTAGTCACCTTAGCAACCTACATACTTAACTAAATTTGAGATCACCATTCTAAACATTTAAGAATTTCTTCTTCAGAAACTCCCTTACAATTTTGGTATCCTTCAACATATAAAATTAGCATCCTTTTGTGTATATTTCATTTTTTTTCCAGTGGTCTAAATTATTTAGTAAAGATATGTATATTTATTGGAGAGATGCTAAATAAAACTCCTCTTTACAGGAACAGAGGAATATTTGTGTGAAAGAAGAGAAGAACTTTAAGTATTCCAATAGATTTCACATCATTTTCTAATAAATGTTCATTATTGAATCACATGACATTTTCTTGCCTTTTTTATATTGCAGAACTGCACTTAAAATTACACATACACAGCTTAGATTCAACACAAAGAAGTAGATTTACAAAGATCTACAAAGAAGTAGATGCCAACCAAACAAAAATTGAAAATATTAAACAACCACCCAGCATCTTAAATCAGCAGATTTTTTGGCTTCTCTGGTGGCTAAGTTTAGATTCTGCAGTTGTACTTAAGAGTTCAAATCCCTACTCTGCCACTTATTAGCCTTTTGACCTTGAGCAGATTATAAACTTCCTTTAACCCCATTTTTCTAAGTCAGAGGATTAATGTGAATATTAAATAAGCTAATTAATTTAAAGCACTCACAACTGTGCTCAGTATGGTTTGAACTTAATAAATTGTTATTACTAGTGCTATAGTCATTTTAAAAATATTTTTGGTCTGTATTTCTCTTAAAATATTGTTAAGACTTTATTGGCTACTTCCTTAACTGTCCCTGTTTGCAAATATTAAAGGAATAAATAGGAAAGAAATCTAGAAATAAAATATGACAACATTGTCGTATTTTAAAAATTCACTTTATTTTTTTTTAAGATTCATCTATTTTAATAGGAGGGACAGAGGGAGAGGGAGGCAGAGTCTTAAGTAGACTTGCACTGAGCACAGAGCCTGACATGCGGCTCTATCTCATGACCCTAAGATCATGACTGAGCCTAAATCAAGAGTCCCACGCTTAACCGACTATACCATTCAGGCACCCAACACTCACTTTATAAGATATTATAATGCAGACATCTTGGAACATGATGGAGGGTTGTTATTGCTATACTTCCTATTTTAATAAAAAATAAAACAAAAAAAAATTTACGTGTAACAGGCCCGTTTGCTTAATTAATCAGTTTTTGGTGTTGCTGATTTATAGATATAACCTAAGTGGCTGAAATCAGATCAGAATCACATTTGGTAAGGCTGCAAATTTGAAAGAATCTAGTTAGAGCTCCAAGTCCATGTACCCATGAGTGTGTGAACATACAATCTGCCTTCGTAGAGTAGTTATCTCCTATGATATGTGATCTTCTGTGAGTATTTCCTCTTTTGAAAAAAGATAAACCTGCAATTATTCACCCACTTGAAAATCATTATGTATTCTTTCTTCCCTTGCAAAAAAAAAAATATTGGGTTTAGGGATAGGAAATAAAATATCGAAAGAGTGAAAATTTAAATTTGAAGTGGACTATATTGAGACACCCTGATCAAAATGATCTAGAGTCTTAATTCAAAGAGTATCTTTATTTAACATATTTATTTAAGAATATACTTTAAATTCACCCTTTCTTCTTGTCCCATGCTGTTTAGTTCATAGTTTTATTAAATGCATTTTCAAATTTTTATTAATTTTCAAGTCCCCTGTGTTTTTCTAGGATAAGTAATTTGTGTCACAGGGGGTTTATTTTGAATTCTCATTTATATTAAAAACAGATTCCAACTCTAATGTTTTAATTAAGGTTCAATATCAGACAAAATCTCTCTTTTCCGTTATCCTTTCTATTAACCTAATAAATTTCTGATGGTGCTGAACAATCAGCAAAACAAAAAAGGGCATTGTGTTCTCAATAACATGGACTATGATATTTTTTCCTGTGAAATATATAGTCAGAATTGTTATCATTTATTTATTGAAATATTATTATACTTCAAGGTCATTATCATGCTGACTCTACAAAATCAATATGTAAATTTGGATATGATAATCTATCTGACATAGAATTCTGGATCAAATGTCTATTGATGAGAAAATATCTGTTAGAAATTAGTTTTAGAACTATTATCTGATAACAAATGGCTTTTATTTTAAATCTGACCTCTTTATCAAAACACAAGTACCAGGGCGGGAGGAAGTAGTCTGAAAGTACTTTAGGGTTAATAAAGACCCAAAATATATAAACATATTATATATTAACTATACTTACAAATATTTGATGTTTCACTAGTTACTTCATAATCAATGTTCCTCTGTTTCCACTGGTTTATGCAATCTATGAAATCATAATAAAGATGAGACTTATCAGTGACAACCTCTTTTGGGTAACTTTAGTTTCAGTCTCAGTACTATAAATACATTTGGATGTAAAATCATGTTTTCTGGCTTAGAACATGCAGCAGATCTACCATCCTCTCACATGTTCTTCCCACAATATGTGTTGCCATTCCTCCATCAAAAGGTGGGGTTTAGGTCCTCTGCACTTGAACCTGGGTGGAGCTGTGACCACAGTGTACATGACACTAGATGACTTCTGAGGTTAAGTCATAAAAGTTAATAAATCTTCTGCTTGATCATCTTGAGATGCTCACTCATGGTACCCAGCCATACTGTGAGGAAGTCCAGGACACATGGAGGGTCTATGTCTAGGTTTTCAGGATGACTGACCCAGCAGAGTTCCCAGACTACAGCTAGCATCAGTCAACCCGCAGATGTGAGGGCAAAGAAGCCTTCAAGCAGACCCAGTCCCATCTAGTGTAGGATGAGTGAATGACTCTGATCAAGAATCATATAATCAATCATCAGACCTTAAAAAGATGTCAATAAAATGATTCTTTTTATTCCAAGCCATAAGTTTAGGGATATTTATTATACAACAATAGATCATTGCAATAGTATATAATGGCTTTCATTCCTGAACTTGGCTATTTGACCTGACATCTAGTTGTATGTTTAGTTTACTTCCTTAAACATCTGGGTTTTCTTATTTAAAACTTAGAAAAAAATATGATCTCATGTCTATAATGTAACTTACAGAGCAGTCCCAGATACAAGCTCCCAAAATTCCATAATAAAATACAAAATTTCAAAATAAATTCAAAAACTTAGAACATCAAAGATACTAAATATATAGGTCACCCTAACGCCAAAATCGGATATAAAATTATTCTCACCATTACACTAAGAGAGATCATTTGAAATATCAATGAGTATCTTGTGTAACCATGCTAAAGATGCAAAATCTTTAATTTTTATCCCCCTGATAACTAACTACAATTTGGCCATGTGGCTATCCCCTTTCAATAGTCCAGTATTAATATTTTATCTATTTTAATTGAGCTATTTGCATTTTCTTATTGATCTTTTATTGAGTTTGTTAATATACTGTATATACATCCTGTATCTGATATACGAATAGCAAATAATTTCTCCCATATATGACTTGTTTTTTAAGCTTTTTATAGTAACTTTGAGCATTAGAAATTCTGAATTTTAATTACTCTATTTCATCAACATTTTTTCACAATTAATACTTTTTGTTTCCTAAGAAATCTTTGCTTATTTTATGTTTTTGCTTAGTTTATGAAGACATTCTCTCATGTTATTTTCTGAACATTTTTTGTAACACAGCTCTCACATTTTTAAAACAACACTGTAGATACTGTGTAATAAACATACGACAGTGCTCAAGAGAGTATGCAGAGAAGTTTGTTAGGGAATTGTTAGTGGCCCAGGAGCGTGTGATATGATCATCGCAAAGACCAGGATAACAGCAAAGGAGACGAAGGAAGTGAACTGAAATAAAATAGATTCTTGATGTAAGAGAGATTTGGTGCTTGGTTGCAAGCTGGGGTTAGAAACAAGGAACAGTTGATGATGATATCTGTGTGGGTTTTTTTGGATCAAGAAGATGCAACTAAAGAATGTGAGAAAAACAATTTGTGGTTTTGATTAAGTAATGAGTTCTGTGTAGGATATATTGAGCTTTGTTAGCAAATATCAAATAGGTCATTACACATACAAGACTGGGACTCATGGGATAAGTGAGACTTGGAACATAATTTGCAAGTTATCAGCATGTAGGTGGTATGGAAAAAGGCCGTACAGCCCTTTGAAACATCTAGAACTCCAAAAGAGGAGGAACAGAGCGTGAACAGTATCCATTGTAGTATCCAGAAAGGTAAAGCAGGAGAACATAATGTTACAGAAGTTCAGAGGGGGGGGAAAAGTGTTTCAAAAGAGCAAAAGATTGATATAGAATGATCCTGACAAATGACCTGATATCTTACACATTTATTGGTCTTCTTGGCCTCAATTTTCACATCTGAATAATGAGCAGTGGAGCAGAAAAATATCCTAATGTTTAATATTCATTTATTGTTCACTTAATGAATGTTTTTACGTGCATACTGTATGAATGGCGTACAAAAATTATAAATGTTGGGATAATAGTGAAATAATAAATAATACACAAAACATCACTCAAGAAGACTATACTTAGTGAAAGAAAGTAAGCTGTGTATACAATCAGCTCAATAAACAGTAAAGAGTGGAGAGTGCCGTAATTGGGATAATTAAAGTGACTTTCAAGTTACCTCTTTTTCAATTACCATTCTAGAACTTGGATTATATCCTTTCTCTTATCAACAGCTGCTATCAAAATCAAAGGTGACTTCAACAACATCATCTTAAAGGTCTACGATTCCAACCGCTTCAGCAGCCTTTAGTCAATGATCACATTTCAAACCTTGTCAACACCTGGATCTCAACACCTAAAACTGTAAATTTTATAATGCCGATAGCTGGTTAATCTCATGGCATTGTGTAAAACGAATTGAAGCAAAGAGAGGCTAAAATAATGGAACTCTCTTTTCAGATTAATTGAGAACCTAATAAAAAGGTAAATAATCCTTAGGAGAGAAATTGGAGTCTAGAGATAATGTGAACTGAAAACTTAAACAGTCATAGCAACTATCTAGTGAAGTTGAAGTGGTCAAACATGAGCCTGGTTACCTAAGTGGCAGCAAAGACCCTAAAAGAGGAGCCAGATAGAAACAGGTTTGTAAAGTAAAATTATAGGATGGATTATTAAAAGGGAGAGAGTTCATTTACACCAAATGTTCTAATCATTAAAGAATAAATTAGTGGATAATACAACAATGTCTAAGGAATTCATATCTTTTTAATTTTATAAAACAATATTGATTGAATATTTGATCACTTCTAATGGTTGCAGCAATTTTTGTTTTGTTTGTTTTTATTTAGTTAGATCTTAATAACCATTATTAGAAAGATACTTAGCATCATGCCCTGGCACGATTCCTCATTTTNGTTTTTGTTTTGTTTGTTTGTTTTTATTTAGTTAGATCTTTTTTTTTTTTAAAGATTTTATTTATTTATTTGACAGAGATAGAGACAGCCAGCGAGAGAGGGAACACAAGCAGGGGGAGTGGGAGAGGAANATAAATTAGTGGATAATACAACAATGTCTAAGGAATTCATATCTTTTTAATTTTATAAAACAATATTGATTGAATATTTGATCACTTCTAATGGTTGCAGCAATTTTTGTTTTGTTTGTTTTTATTTAGTTAGATCTTAATAACCATTATTAGAAAGATACTTAGCATCATGCCCTGGCACGATTCCTCATTTTTTACCCAAAATTAACAATTATAGTCATTGATTTCCATGGGACTGTCATTACTGATGCTCATTTGTCTAAACTAGTAACTGAGTGCTAGTGGGAAGGAAGGTAAGAGGGATATGAAGCATGGCTTCCTTTAAACCAATTAGACTGGGTTTAAGTATCTGTGAATACATAGGAGATGAAAAACTGAAAGAAATGCCTTTCACGAGTCAAGGAATAACATTAGAAGTGCTTCAATGTACACATAACATATTACTTCTGGAGATGGGAAATACGCCGTTCTGTAACTTCCGCGCTGAGTCACGCAACACCCGCGCACTCTCAGAACCTGGAAGCTGTGTACCCAACGGCAGTCCTGACGTTTGCCACCGCCGGTGCCATACTAATAGCAGGCAAAGACAGAAAGGAGGTGTTGGCAAATGACTTNCGAGTCAAGGAATAACATTAGAAGTGCTTCAATGTACACATAACAAATTACTTCTCGAGATGGGAAATACGCCGTTCTGTAACTTCCGCGCTGAGTCACGCAACACCCGCGCACTCTCAGAACCGGAAGCTGTGTACCCAACGGCAGTCCTGACGTTTGCCACCGCCGGTGCCATACTAATAGCAGGCAAAGACAGAAAGGAGGTGTTGGCAAATGACTTCACGGAGATTTGTCTATAACAAGAGGGTAATGAGCAGAGAAGGAAGAAGGGGACATGTTCCGCAAGAAAACTGTAAAGGAGACTCTGTATAAGACACTACCATGGAGACAGGTATAACTGACTGACATTTTTAAAAAAAGGACTAATTTCTTTAAGTCCAGCAAAGAAAGACAGTTATCATATGGTTTCACTCATAAGTGGAACATAAGCAATAGCACAGAGGACATTAGGGGAAGGAAGGGAAATCTGAAGGAGGAGGGAATCAGAGAGGGAGAGGATCCAGGAGAGACTATGGACTCCAGGAAACAATCTGAGGGTTTCAGGGGTAGAGGGGTGAGGGGATGGAGTAGCCCGGTGATGGGTATTAAGGAGGGCACGTGTTGTAATGTGCACTGGGTGTTGCACGCAAATAATATATCATTGAACACTACATTAAAAAAAAAAAGACTAATTTCTAGGAAAAAAGTAGGCGGGAGATTGTGCCATAAAGTCTTAATTTTAAAAAAGAAAAATAGTTTAACAGGAGACTGTATTCTGATGAAGTTTTAAATATGTGAGTTGTGAAAATAGCAATTTATTTTTAAAAAGTAATCTTCATTAACTCTCAGTTTATTAAATTAAAATAAAGAACTGGTATAATGTTGTCTCCATAAAGAGCAAATGAAGGCCAAAACAAAGTAAGAATATTGTTTCGGCTACAGATAGTCTTTTAATCATCTGACTTCAAATTTCCTCAATCACTGTGTTTATGTAGGTCTGTAATCAGGGTGTAGGAAATTTTACAGTTCTATCTGTGGGGTCTAGAACCCATTCATAGACAACTTCTAAAATAACTATTCTCACTCCTGAGAGTATAGCATAAGGCATACAGCCTTGACTTTGAAATCTTAACAGTAACTTTGTATCCCAGGTATGAAAATAAGATATATCAACTTGATATTTCCACTTCAGTTTACTACCTTACAACTCACAGCTTCCCTGACATTTCTGGAATCATAACACTTTCAAAGCCTGTGATAGAAATAAATACAGGTTTTATTTACATTTTATTTTTTGATCATCAATCCTCTTCCAACAATTTTAAATGCCTTACACTTATGTCTCTTTAGGGGAAAATAAGAGTTTCTAATCATAGCATTACAAATGTGGAAACAGATATAAAGAGATAAAAATTGCTCAAGGTCACTGGCAGAGGTGTGATTAAGAGCAAGTAACCACAGAATATAGAACATCATACAGATGTTCAAATTGTAGAGAATATGGATAGTTGCAAAATGAAAAGAAATGACATCAAAACTCATTGTAGTCTAATGAGAAAATAAAGGAAGCACATTATAAAGTTGCATAAATATAAATAAATAGAAGAAATCTATATATACTCCCTGATTATTATTACAGTACTTCCCTTGAAATGGTGTTAGTTATAGAACAGCATGATGTAAAGCAGGCTGCCTCTTTTCAGACAGTGTGAGGATCTAAGGCTGTGTTCTTACAGATTTGGAATGAAATATGACCTAAAAAAAAAAGCATAAAAACCAACATACAAAAGAGATATATCTCTATTGTCATGTAAATTGTGAACTAGGTTATATGAATAAATGCACATCGTTGTCATTTACTGACATTATACACAAATACACACAATTGCAAGAGCATATAACAACTATTTGCACTCAGTGAGGCCTGGAATGTTATATTTTCCATGGTTCTTTGCTATGTCAAGGAAAAATGAATCGAGATTATTCTTTACCAATATTGTGCTGAACAAATCATATATGCTGTTTCAGTTAGGACTCACAAAAGTTCTGTAATTACTGTTCTCCCTTAAAAAAGAAAGAAACAGTCAAAAGTAGAGTATCATTGACATCACAGAACTTGCAGGAAAACATCTAGGATTAAAATTTATGTTTGTCATGCTCTTTCCACTCACCCTTTCAAGGAGACCTCTGAAATGTATCTATCCATCATGAATGGGGAAATGGGATTGGGGCTGAGATGGAGGAGAGAAAGAATGAGAGAAAATGAGAGAGAAAGAATGGGGGAAGGTGACAATTTTGAGATCCTTATGGAACAAACTGAATTTCTAATAAGAATGTACCCTATACACTCTCTGGTAGACAGAAAGAATTAGCGTGCCTCCCCCCCAAGTCTAAATCACCACCAGGAAAATAATTTGGCACTGGGGCAATCATTTTAGAAAATCTGCATACACAATGCAACCGTTAATATTATTGTCCCACGGGGGGATATAAAGAAAGAAAGCGTTCAGAGTGAGTACTGTTTTCAGCATGTGCCAAACTCTAACTGAAATCCACTTCAAAGAGAGTAGCGTTATTTCCTTTGTATTTCATTTCTCCCCCAGTACTGCTTTGAATATTGGATTTTCTTGTGATAAGGGTTCCAAGTTAATGATCAAAGTGCGCTTCGTGGACCAAAATGACTTTAACTCCACTTTTCAGAGTGACTCTTCCTAAAATGCTCCCTGGGGAGTCAAATTTCCCTGACTCAAGGTATTTCTATTCAAGGTTAAAAACCACTTTTAAAGGTAATAGCTAAGTAAACACTGTTATATTTTGGTTGATTGAATCCGCATGAATTATTTTTCATTAAATGGCAAAATCTAATTCTAGGGGGAAAAAGTCTTGTTAATTGTTTTCATAAAGATGTGCCCCAGGGCAGCTTTTAGTTTTTCACTGACCATGGGTTTCAGAAAGCTTTTCAATTCTGCCAAATCATTGCTTGCTTATATTATTCAATGAAAATGGAAAACATAAAAATGACCTTCTATGATGAGCATTTATTAAATACATTTTTCGTTGTAGCTAAAAACTTCTTCCTAGTAGAAGTATTTACTTGTATTCAGTAAATGAAAACAGACATGAAAGCAAGTAGACTCACATGAATGGAACATTTGCCAATAAACCAGTTGACAGTTTCAAGTTCTCTCTACAGAAAAAGCTGGTCATTGTGGACCCCTGCTCGGTTCTCCTTATGCTGCAGAGGAAGAAAGGGCAATGCTCCCCCTTGACCAAATGTTCTAATCACTACAGATACTTCAGACTCGTACATAAACAATAAGTGTCTTTAAAAAATGCGTTGCAAAGAAGAATGAACCATTGTCCCCTAAGAGTAAGCAAGATTCTTATCCATGGCTGCAGATCTAGGGCAAGGATACAAAACAAGCCAACTAATTACTCCCCTTCAGTAATAGCAAGGAAATTCTTTTGTCCACACGCTCACTCACGCTCACATACTCTCAGTGGAGAATTGAGTGAAATACTGTCTTAGCGATGTTTTAAGTTCAGGGTTTTCTCCTGACCAAAACATAGATTTTTGTAGCATTACATCACTTTAATAAACTGCTTTTATTTTTACTATGGTCTAGAAGCTTCCTGTTGGAGAATGGATCGATCTTACTTCAGCTTATAAAATTACTCCAAAATGGACTTGATTCCTTCAACCTTTCTACTTAAAATGTCACTAAAGCTTGCATGTCCAGGGCAGAATGTACTTTTTCTCAGGTACATATTACTTGCATACCTTATTGTGTTTCCTAATTGAGAGAAATTGTCAGTGGCTGACCTGAGTGCTTCTACTCATACAAACTAAACTGGAGGATTCTGGTGACCTTATGTCTCTGGTAAATGTCCTTCAAATATTAAAGTAGAAAGTTTCCTGAAGTTTCCATAGTAATGTAGTTAAGTGGTTATTTCTACATTCTAGAGTCAACCCCAGAGACTAAGAGATAAATTGTGCACTTCATAAAATAAATAGCACTTTTGAATATCATGTTAGTAATGTTATCATATTCTATGAATACCCTTAATTGCAAAGACACTTTAACTAAATGTCAAAATATAAAATTTGAAAATGAACCTATCATTCTCTATATGAGAGAATTTTTTTCTAATTTCTTTCTTTTTTTTTTTTTTTGACAAGTATAGTTGAATTCCCCTTTCATGAAGTCTGTCTTATTTTTCAGTGAAAACCACAGCATTTATGAGATGCATATAGGGAGCAAATCTACATGCATTCTCTGTCTTTCTCCATCTGGATTTCAAATTCCTTACATAAATGGAACCCATGGAGCTATTTTAGAGTATTCTAATTCCAGACATTGAACAAAAAAGTCATTTACCTCCCAGTGAAAAGTTAGCAAAATTTGGTAGATTTCCTAGATTGAATATTTCCTTGATTGAAAAAAAAATCACCATTTAGGCCTGGATCTTACATTAATGACACAGTGTCATTAAGCTTTTTGGCATAATTTTCTGAACCTCAGTTTTCTCATCAGTAAAACAAGATGCATTTTAAGGATTCAATAACAATTTATTGGTAGGCTGTTATATTGATTTGCTAATGAATATCATGTGTTTGTAGGAAGCAGAACATGCATTGTTACTTTTAAAATGATGTTAGTACCAGAAATAATTGCAACTGTCAATTATTGAGAAAAATCTAAATACTGAGTATTGAGTATTAGGCAAATTACGTAGATTATTTTCCACATACATGCAACTTTATAAAATTAATAATCTCATTTTTAAAAAAAATGTGTGTCAGAAAAGATAAGAATCTTGCACAATTAGTAAATAGAAATATTAATCCAAACTTAAGACTGTTCTGGTCACTCCAAAACACATGCATCTTCCTCTACACCCTAATATTAAGAACACAATCATTTAATCCACTGAAATAACCTATTTTAGTGGAATTGATATCGGGAAAAATGACTGAGTTCAGCTCTTAGAAATTTAACAATTGAAATAACATATGTGTAAGTCAGAGATTAATGAGATTGGCTAAGTGTAAGTAATGGATGAGAACAAGAAATAGAAGGATGAGAATGAGGGAGTAGCACATCTCCAGATTTATTATTTTTTTTGTACAATCCTGATTTTGAAAACATACTGTTGTTTCAAATACTCAAAGAAAAAAAATTAAACTCAGAGTTTGAAAGAAACCCTAAAATTGAATACAAACAAAAACAAGTTAAATAGTAAGTTGAGCTGTATTTTAAGTTAATAAGTACATAGAAGAGTGGGTGGGAAGAAAGTAGCCCAAGTATATTTTGAACACATTATTTGGACTACGTGACTCAAGCTAAAAGCAGTATATACATATACATATAATTTTAAAGACTAATTTTTCTATAAATTTTAGGACTAAGCAAATATGTAGATATGTTGTGGCTGATGAGAACTAGCTTTGTCAGAGAAGGTGTTATAATGCAGAAGGGAAAAAGATAGAATAAACTATGTGGTGTTGAGTTGGAACTGAGGTTACCCTAGCTTCCAATATATATGGACAATTAGATATAGAAGTAGAAACAGTGGACAATTAGATATAGAAGTAGAAACAAGCGTATGGAGAGTGTGTGTGTGCATGCACACATGCACGCACCTTACATAATTTCCTAGTTCTATCAGCTAAGTATACTAAGCAATAAAAACCCATAAGTAATGAACACACAGTACTTCTATCTTGGTTTTGAAATATCATTCTCCTCAAAAAGGAAGCTGTGAAGAAATGTCTGAATCCAGAGACATGGCTGAAAAAATAACAAGATAATCCTGGAAAAGCCTGATGTGTCAGAAAACAGGCAAGTATTAAAAGATATGATGGGGATAGGTAAAAAAGAGCAGGAGTCAGCTCAAAGGGGCATAAACTAGTGAAATCTGGGACAATTTGAGTCTCAAACTAAAAAATGACAGCAAAGGATTATAATCTACTTAATAAAATAATTCTAAGGATCCACAAGAGATGATGATGATGATGATAGACTGTAATTGATAGATAGATAATTGATAAGGAAGGAAAACTCTTCCTTATGACAGAAAACCAACTAATAAATATAAACAGAGTGACAGCATTAGAAAATAAATTCCAATTTGTCAACCATGGTAATAAAAGTTGATTTATGGATGAGCCATCATAGATGCTAAAACTTGTAGAAACTTTGAGAAATATTAAGATATTCACATAATTTCAGAATCTCTCCACAAGATATTTATTAATTAAAAAGAACAAAATCATAACTTTATGATATAGAAACCTGGCAGACAGCAATTTAGCCAAGTATTAAATTAACACCACCAATATTCTAACACACTAACATTTTCTGCCTACTCATACAAGGTGCCAAGAAAGATACAACATCAGCTTTGTTGTAATTCTGCCCCCAGGGAACATAACTTGAATCTAGTCATGAGGAAACATCAGATAAACCCAAATTGAGGGACATTCTGCAAAATAACTAGGCTGAATTCCTTGAACATGTCACTGTCCAAAGTACAAAGAAAGACTCAGGAACTGTATCAGATTAAAGAAACTAAAGACATGTGACAAACGTGATTCATAATCCTAGTTTACTTTTGCTATAAAGGATATTATTTTTAAAATTGACAAAATCTGTGTATGGATTTTGGCTTAGATAATACTGTACCAGTATTAAATCTCTTGACTTTGATAATTTTACTGTGGTTATGCAAAAAAATGCCTGCGTTTTTAGGAAATAAACACTGAACTATGTAGAGGTAAAGGGCCATCCAACTTACCTTCCAATGATTCAGGAAAGTAATTGTATGTACACATACAGACGCATTAACAGATACACACAAAGAAAGCATAACAAAAGCTAAAGCATATCTAGCAGCACATCAACACTTGGGGAAACTGTACAAAGAACACATGGACTTTTTTGAGCACTATTCTTGCAACTGTTTAAGTCTGAACTGACATTAATATATAATTTTGAAATTATCAGTAATGGGCTCAAATTTCTCATCCTGAAAATCCATGGTGATCTCAAAGAAGACTTGTGACTGTAAGATTCTCTAATGTAATAAAACACTTTATCAAAATAAGTCTTCATGGTAGAATACTTCTCATCAAGCATGATTCTTAAAGCTGAATTCCAAAATTATCTTTATGCCAAACCAGCTGTAATCCAGCAGGATCTTTGAATTTAGGAAACTCATTTTTCATAATAATAAGATACATGCTGGGCTTGAATGTCATTAGACAAAACATGTTTATCTGCTGCCTTGTTAAGTGTTTAATATTGCCCTGAAATTAATTGAAATTCACTACAACTCATTTTATTTTTCCGATTCTTACAGTATTACAATATCTCATTTAGTGATTGTCATTAGTAAAAAAAAAAAATAAAGTAAAGTAAAATAAAATGCAAGTGATATGTGTTGTTTTAGGAAACTTTACCTGCCACAGTAAGAATTTTCACTCAACTTATCTTCAGCGCCTTTGGGTGTGCTTGTGTACAGGGCTGGCTTCTTATATCCTGTTTGGGTATTTTTAGATTTGCTTCATGAATTCAGGGTTTTGAAATGCTTTGAAGACAAAATTCATTCTTCTTTCAATATTTCTGTTCAAGGTAAGTTGACTTTCTGTGAAACTACAATTGTTGAATTAATTCGTAATTTTAAAAGAAAACAATCTAGACATCATCTACTTCTTGAGGGGGGAATTAGATAAATGAAAACATCACTTATAGAAAAATTGATACACCTGTTATAGAGTCATAAAGTTGCTGGTACAGAATTAATGTAACAATAAAATAATAGATGAATGGATACATCTTATTGCATAATGCTTCCTTGTGACCCTATGCATTTCATTTGTTTACCTTAAAGCCGAGGTATTTAGAGTGTTAAAAAACAAAATGCAACTGAATAAATTGTAAAGGTCTTATTAGTTATATTCAATGATTCATGAATTGGATAGCATCCAATTTAGCAGAAAGAAAGGAGCTCCAAGGAGCTGTACAAAATGAAAGACTTTCATGGGCAGCAGAGAGTGGGAACAATGAAGTTATGCTAGCAAAAAGGGTCATTTCCTTCAGGGCATGTAAGGGGCCTATCAGGCAGATTCCTTCATTGGTGCTGACTAAGCAATTCCTGATTAGCTCATTTAAAATTCCTTTTCTGGGAGAGCCAAAACTGTAATTAAGTTAACTCTTGGTTTGGTGATGTGGGGCTTAGCATAAGCAACTCCATTTGTTGTGTTGTTTTTAACAAGAGCTTAAAATTGGCTCTTTTGGGAGACAGGTTAAAATTCTTTCTATTGAGACTTTGGGAAACAAAATATCTGCATATTTCTAGTAGCCTGATGCCTTCATTTTTTTTTTTTCAACCTAACATGTATCTTTACCTGTTTTATGCAAAAGGCCAATTGATGGTGTGAGAATACTATACTGGGATATTTTCTTATGACAAATGAAACTGACAAAGATATAAAAATTCAGGATGTGGATTGAGAGAGCAAACAAGCTTAGAGAAAATAATTTCTCCATTCTTGGGTTAAGTAAATGCACATCACTTTTCATAAATTATCCACCCCCTTCATGCTTCATTTTGATTGGTTTCAGAACCCGAAATAAAATCATTTTGCATAGTATGTTTGTCTTAAAGATCAACATTTTTGCAAAGTCCTTCAGAAGCAATAGCCAGCAGTATTCTGGATGATATCCAATACATTGAAAAATAGAAGAGGACATTTCTGAAGCATGTGTACTAGTGAAGAGAATAGGGAAGTAGACAGTAGCAGAAACCTAGAGAGAGTAACAAACAGATCAAAACTGAAGAGGATCCAAAGAAGTAAGTTTTACATTGGTATGTTTCCCCCCTTCCTTTTTATGTCTTTGTACCAGTTGTAGTATTCTCAGGACCTGTAACTTTTTTAACATTAAACAACTTCCTTAAAAGTTGTCTCACTCCCTTAGAACCAATAGAAAGTTGAATTGAAATTTCTATGAACTGAGCCAGCCCAGGAACCCTTAATATTTTGTATGTTGCCAAAAGGATGTTATGCAGTATCTTTTTAATGAAATTTCATTGCTCATGTTAATTCATCTGATCTGCAAACCTGGAAACTGGCTCTTATTAAAATTTCAGTCAATTTCTTGAGTCCATTAACCAGTCAGTGTTCTCCAGTGTTAAAAACAATTTGACCAAAGGCCCCAAATGGAGTTGTTCATCCTAAGCTCCATATCACCAGAGACTTGAATTAATTACAGTTTTGGTTGTCCCAAAAATGGAACCTTAAACCAGATAATTAGGAATTGCCTAATTAGCACTAGTTGGATAATCTGTCTGATAGAAAGTAACCTTGCCCTAACCAATCTGCTTTATTACCTAGTGTAACTTCCTTATCTCTGATCCCTTCTGCCTGTAAAAGTCTCAGTTTGCACAGCTCCTTGGGCTCCTTTTTAACTGCTAGATCAATTTGAATCAACTTTTGCTCAAATTAACTCTTAAGATTTTCAATATGCATCAGTTTATCTTTTAACACCAGAGAAATAGAACCAGTAGAATATATATATTTGGAAAGAGAGAAAGAGACAGAAAATGAGAGAGAGAGAGATTTACTTTAAGGAATTGGTTCATGTGATTGTGGGAACTGCGAAGTTCAGGATTTGTAGTTCAGGTTGGCAGGCTAAAAATCAGGCAGTATTTCAATTACAGGATTCGATTCCTTCTTCCTCAGGAAACACCAGTCTTTGCAGGAAGGGCCGCAATGGAGTGGAAGAGTCCCACCCACATTGTCATAGGTAATCTACTTAAACTGATTATAAATATCAATCACAGCAACAAAATAGCTTCATAGCAATGCCTAGACTAGTGTTTGACCAGACAACTGGGCACCATAGCTTTGCCAAATTGATAAATAAAATTTACCATCGCAATGGTAGTTGGACACTATTCTTAACCAAGTCCTGCCAAAGATGTCTTATGAATCCACTGACAAATATTTTTTTCATTGACCAAACTTTATCAAGCATCCTTTGATGGCTTCTTGACTAGGCTTCCGCCTTGTCCTATAAAGACCTGAACAAAACACTAGCATAGTTTCTAATAACTCAAGGCCATGCCCCTAAGATGACCCTAATCTCCTTGTAAGTGCCTGCCTGAGAAAACTCAAGACTTCCATGAGAATTTTATATTTTTTTTCCAGCCAACGACCAAAGACAGGATCCTTGTCTCTCAGTCTTTGTAGGAGAGTAGGAGCCGAGCTTCGATGAGCACCAGTTAGCAGCAAAATCAATTGAGTTTCCCCCTTTCCCATTTGCGATTTTTCACTTCCCTGACTCTATTGAGCCCCTGTTCACCCTGTTGGCTACTCCCTCACCCTTCCTTTAGAAGGCCCATTTCTGTACAAATTGGAGTTCAGTTCACTTCAGACTCTTTTCCTTATTGCTATAACACATTACTGATTAAAACCTGACCTTACCACTTTAACTAGTGTCTGGTTTTATTTATTTTTTAAAAAGATTTTATTTGTTTATTTGACAGAGAAAGTGAGAACAAGCAGGGGGAGTGGCAGGCAGAGGGAGAGGAAGAAGCAGGTTCCCTGTTGAGCAGGAGTCCAATGTGGAGCTGGATCCCAGGACCCTGAAATCATGACCTGAGCCAAAGGCAGATGCTTAACCAACTGACCTACCCAGGCACCCCGAGGTTTGGTTTATCTTTGACACCATTCTCCTTTCTAAAAAACAAAGAAACTTTGAGAAAACAACAGCAGGAATATATTAATTAATTATAATTTATTATAATATAAATGTAATTATATTAATGTTAATAATCAATCAATTAATTAATATAATATGAAAACCTCGGATGCCATGATAAAACCTGAGAAGGCTAGATTTTACAAGACAGTGTTAAAAAAAAATTAAACAAGGAGGTCATTAAGATTTAGATGGCTCGAATGCCATGTTAGCCTATGTAAGCAAACCAAAATCTAAGCCTATAAATGCACTTACAAAATCAAAGCCTAAGGACAACCAATCACAAACAGCCAATTAGTCTTTAAGCTGCAGCCAATCAGTAATTTCTTTCCTTTGCTTCCCCACTTACAGTTTGGCTCTGTCCAATTCTGATCAATTTTTTGTTCAAATAAACTCTTAAGATGCTTAGTATGCTTCAGTTTATCTTTTAACAACAGAAAACTAAAAGTGGAAGAGTTGCCAAGTGATTCATGAATTTAAAAATAATGAGAAGGAAAAGGAATATTTTAGATATAAATAGACATAAATAATACATAATTTTTGCACTATTTATATAATATATAAATATGAATATATTATTCTCAACAGAAAAATGAGAAAAGACTAAGAACTCACTTCTCTGAAATCACCATTTTGCCATTTGTCACCCTGATGCTATGGTTGAAATAAACAGTGTCTCTTGCAAGAGTACTAAGGTCTTTCATAATTAAGCCAAAGGTGTTTCCTTCTTCAAAGCTTATTCTTCTACTCATAAAAAATCCTGCCTGGACTTTATTTCAATGAATAATATTGTACTTCCATTTTCAATTCCCATTATAGAGTTTCTAGTATCTTGTTTTTCCTCTTCTCAATTCTAGCCTTAGATGGCTGAAGACATAACAATGTACATCCTGTCACACAATAAAAGTTATTTCTTCTCCTGGTAGGAATCACTGCTCAATCTAATTCAATTCATAGGTACAATGCAGAATTCTACCTTTCATTTTCAACTGCTCCTGGACCCATAACACAGAGCACCATCTGCCTCTCCTGTCATTACTCGTTATTCATTACTCATGACAACTTAGACCAAATACCCCCTATAACTGTGTCTTTGAAAAAAATTTTTGAAATCTTGCATCTTTATCTTTCTAATCAACACTTGATTATATCCAACTACATTTATTTTTAATACAATATGTAGTATATATGTTACTACCGTTAACATTTGTTACTAATAAAATAATGTTAATATGTGTTAGTTACATATGTCAATTTCAATTCATCAGGTATTGTATGTCCATAATCATTGAGGAAGTATTCCTGCCTGAATAAGCTTCCATATATTGGGAAGAATGGAGCATAAGAAGTTAGAAATATTGAAAGACTGCATATACCCGAAGACAGGTAAACAAAAGAATATTGCTTTAAACTGAGAGATACTAAATCACCTTTAAGTAAAGAGTTTGCCTTTCGATCCTGCATGTCATTGTCCATCTCTGTCAATTGGAATAGGAATGACAGAACAATTAGATTTATTTTTTTAAATAAAGGGACTTTTTTGTGTGGGTTGAATACATTTTATTCCTGCCACAAGGGGATATCAAGCTCTTTAAATCTATAGTTCCTTTTTTTTTTTTTTAAGATTTTATGTGTTTATCTGAAAGAGGGAGAGGGAGCATGTGTGCAAGTGCATGTGAGCGGGGAGGGGCAGGGGGAAGAGCAGAGGGAGAGGGAGAAGCAGACTCAGAGCTGAGCAGGGAGCTCAATGTGGGACAGGATCCCAGGACTCTGGGATCATGACCTGAGTCGAAGGCAGACGCTTCACTGATTGAGTCACCCATACACCCCTAAATCTGCAATTTCAAAAGATCCTAATTCATGGAAATGAATTTGGTACTTAATTCTCTCCCCCTCTCATCTCACTGAGAAATTATTTTAAAGTATTTAAAAATAATGAAAACATATTAGTCATCTTATAATTCTTATATTGTTCTTATTGTTCTTATTATTCTTATATTCTTATATTGTCTATAGACAATGAGGCTCTGTTGTAAAACATTTTTGCTTTTGTTCAGTTATATCCAGTTTTCCTTTCTCTATTAAAAAAATCTATTGTTTTGAATGAAAAGATAGGAAAAATTATCAGATGTAAGTATTCAGTTTATTAAATCATAGAAAAGGAAAGGAAAAGGCCAGCCTCACTAGTGTTAATGTTTTCATATGATTAAGCATATCTATAACAGAAGGCTTTTACAGAAGTTTCTCCCCATTTTTTGTAATTGCCATCTTAAAGATTGTTAATCAGTTATTTTCAAGATAACTGAAATTCTTGTAACACAGAAGGGGTAGAAATGTAGCATAATTGCTTTTAAGTGTTTTATGCAACAATAGCCATTTCAAAACAAGTTTTAGGGAAAGATTTAGATTTAGGGAACCAGGATTTTAGTTTCTAAACCAAACACCGGTGATTATAAGTCTCTTAGCTTTACAAGGCCCATATTTCTATCTCTGTAACAGAAGAGGCCCAAATGATCAAATCCATAAGGTTTTTAATGACTCCAACATTGTATGATTTTTCAAACTCTTTCAAATGAAGCATTCATGTTTGTAGTATTTTAATGATTCTAAAAATTAGGAAACAACAACCAAAATTAAAAGAAGAATTTACCCAAAATGGTTATTCAACTCTAAAGCAATTCTAATGAGATTAAAAATAATAATAGCAATTATATCAACAACAACCAAAAATAGCACTAGTAAACAAAAAGATTTTCTGAACACTCAGGGGAGCTGAAAGACATACCAGGATATTAAAAAGCAAACAAACAGAACTATAGTATGAAACAAAAAAGTATGGTGAGGAAAGCCAAATATAGAACAAACCTAAGCAATAATAAAGAAAACTAGGATGTGAGGAATAATATTATTTCAAACTGGAGAGTGCTTTGTTCGTTTGTTTTATAGGTTTATAAGTTTGACCACAAGAAAATAACGAAAACATTTAAATTAAATTTGGGACTTTTTTTAGAAAATAAAACAAAGGGATTTATATAATGTTTTTATTAGAACTCATATATGTTACCAGAGGGATTAGAAAGATAGCTTTTATTTCCTGCCCTCAACATTCTCTCAGCAATCTAAAATATTGTAGTCATTTTCTGATAAAATGATCTCATATTAAAATCAATTTAGAAGCAACTGTCAAGATGGATTCAGATGAGAATGATTAAGTTCAGTGTTCATGAACATGATTTTAGATAAGCCCTTTGAAACATGGACACTTTTGAGGCAAATCAGAAACTAAAATCATATTTAGTAGGGCTCCTGGGTCCTTTCCTCAATTTTCAAATTAGAGAAACATTACAATCAACAGGTAGAACACTTTCTAATTCATTTGATTGAGCTGAACAGATAAACGGAAAAAGCAAGATTCATTCCTTCCCAGTATATGGCATTATACTTTTTTAAGGAGTAAAATCATTTCCCTAATGACTGACAAATTCAACCTATTAAATCAGAGCAAAATAATAAAAAGTTCTCCCTATCACCAAGCTAATTTTTTAAAAAGCGTAATCATTTACTGAATCAAACCTCAATTGCAAAAATGTAATCCTTATACATGAGCCAAGTATGATAAATGATGTTTAATTTTAGCATCTTAGATGTGAACTTTCATGCTCATGAGTGGACAGAACTCTAAGTTTCTAAGAGTTAATGATCATTATTAGAAAGCCAAATTTGATGGGTTTATGCTCCTAAAATATTTTCATTCAGATTATGGAGAGGAGGAGCTAGGTTCTCAGTTTGTAAATGAATGCAATTAAATCACTCTTTTACCTTCTGTTCAAGAAAATTGCATTTGGGTAATCTAAGTTTTCTATAGTAAACACAGTAATTCCATAATCTTTAAAAAGTACTTTAAGTTTTACTTTTCAGTTCTAAGTAATAAAAGAATTATACATATTAAAATTATAATTTGTTTGTAAGCAAGGAACTCCAAGACATTTATGCGTCCACTGGGTTCCTGAGCTACTGGTTTCCCATCTCTTTTATGCATATGTATATTCCCTTCCTGTTGGCATCAAGCAGCCTGTTTTCCTAGCACATTTTAATCTCATGGGCAAAATCAATCAGTAGAATATGAAACAGAGATAAGATTTGTTGATAGAGTTGGAGCCAAGACATAATTCTCAAGAGTTTTTTTCTCTTCCTAATGTGGAGAAGTGTGTAAAATTGCAAAGATTCCTACATTTGCTGTGGTAAACCTAGCCTCTCAGCAATTACACTGATGAAATGCTGATAAATAGGGTAATTAACATCATCACTGATTCCGTAAGTATTTCCTGAACACCTACTTTGTGATACCGGTGGTGAATTAAGATGAATAAAGTAGACATAATCTCAGACCGCTTGAGAATTTCATAAAAAAGGAACAAAGCATTTTTCTTATTCTTGAGAAATGTAACTTATTAAAATAGGAAATAAGAACTTGCTAACAGATAGCAGTTGGAGCAAATAGCTAGGCAATGGATAATCAAGAAATAAGATATAATCATAAAGGATATAGTTACAAACAGCATAAGTTCAAGGAAAAAATAGATTAGTATATATTCAAGGAGTTGAGGAAGATATTCTAGAAAATCAGAAACTGAGAACAGAACATTATATGCTCAGGCCACCTTTAAACAAAAAATAAGTAGACAGGCATTTATCAGCATCAGGAAGAACCTAAGCGAAAAGCGAAAGACTGAAAAAGGAGAACAAATTTGGCATAAATGTGTGATTGGTAAGGCGCCTTATCAGACTATGACAATTTTACGTTTAATTAGATGTATGAATATTAGAGAGGGACCAGCACCAGATAATTAGCTTCCTTAGAGTTAAAACCACATGCAGTCAATAACAGCTAATGAATAACTAATATTGTACTATTCATTTCCATCCAAGTAAATTTCATCTTGATTATTTTCATGATGGCTCATCCTATTTTATATAGTAGTATTTCATACAGTAAAGTGATTTACCAAGTTGATTTAACATCTATAAATTGAGTTCTCCCATATTCTGGTATGTTGTTTGGTACAGTCAACATAAAAATGAATCAATTGTCTTAGCTTTCATCACGCTGACAGCCAAGGATAGAGTGGTACAATTAAAGAAGTGTGTCAATATGGAAGTTAATTTTGTGAGTTAAGGCTTTATCTTTCAAAAACTTTGTGTAGAAATAAATTCGAAAAAAAAAAGTCAGATGATAAATCTTTGATTTCTCATTCAGAAAATGTGATCATCACAAAAATGGGCTAGAATCAGGCTCCAAGCACTGTTTTGTGAATTATAGGAGTGGCTACAATTAGTATGCATGCCATATGTTAATCTCCAGATGGTCAAGAGCTTTGGAAACACATTGTCTATATGTATTATATAAATAAACCTGTTTAACTTTGTCTAATATACTTCTTTCTTAGTAACATAAGTTGAAAATATTTAGAAGAAACAAGGGTCTTGTCCCTTTTAAGATGCCATGGAATGACCACGAGTAAACAAAGAGCATTGAAGGAAGAAAAATAAGTTGCTATTATTAAAAGAAGGTCAGAACTATTTGAGAAAAAAATAAATCAAGAATATCAAAAGTGAGAAGAAAAGTATAAGAGAAACTAGGCATTTTTCCATTTTGTACCCTAACCAGAACCCTGATTAATAAAGAACAGATTTTGACACCCATGTTGATTCTAAATAGCAAATGGAAAAAAATAGGAACAATAATGCTAGTCTGTGTTAAAAGAAGGGGGAATATAGAAATAGTATATGTTAAAATAGGAAATCAATAAATAATAACTGAAATTAACTATTTATGCGATGTTGGTTCCGCAATAGATATTGTGGATGGATAGGTAGAGGATAACCACACAGTTTGTTTAACATATTTTTTAATAATTGAATGACTTTTGACTGAATTTATTACTCAGTGTGTCTATCATATTGCCAATGACAAATGAGAAAAATATTAGTAATACTGATGATAGTGGTGAGAGGTATAGAAGTTGTATATTGAAAACGTCATCCAGAGTATCGGTGATTTTATAAATTGTGGCTAATAAATTAACAAATTAATGTGTATTGATTCCTAAACATGTACTTTTGAAAGACTATATTCCCTATGATATGAAACAATTATTAATGATATAATATCCTTTTATGGAAAAATTTGTCTATGATAGATATTGTAATAGTATTAGTTTCTTATTGCCACTTTAAAAATATTATCACAAACCCATTATCTTATAATTCTAGAGGTCAGGATTCTAAAATGAGTTTTACAGGGATAAAATGACGGTATCAGCCTAACTGCATTCTTTCTGGATACTCCAAAGAAAAATCTGTTTCCTTGTTTTTTTCCAGGTTTTCGATACCACAGTCATTGAACTCCTTGGATCATGGCCCCTTCTTGCATCTTCAAAACACATCACACCAACTTTTGCTTCTGTCGTCTTATCTCTTTTTTTCTTTACTATGATCTGCTCATCTCCCTTTCATGATTACACAGATCCCACCCTCCTACTCTGAAATAACCTTGCCATCTCAAAAGCCTTAATTTAATCACATCTGCAACTTCCCTTTTGCCATGTAAGGTAATACATTCGCAGATCTGGGATTAGAATGTGGGCATCTTTAGGGGGCTGTTATTCTTTCTGCCACACAGTCTTAAAATATAAATATTCTAATTACACGTTCAAAACAACACGGTGAAGTAGGAGTTACCCTGTTATGCACGTGGACAAATGGACAAAAGTGGACAGGCTTCATGTCCGTTCTGTCTATCCAAAATCTTTTCTTTCATTTGAAAATCCTAGTTATTCCAGACTTCCCTGTTGAGAAATAATTTGTTCTTTATAAGGAACATAAAGAAAGGTCCCCCTTGTCAACCCTCCCCTTGATTTTCAGGGTAATATATTAGGGTGATGGAGACAAATGGCCAGGCTACCCTCTGAATGACCATTTCTCCCATTGCTCCCACAGCAGTGCCTCAGAATTTTCCAGATGCCCCTGGGGAAGAACACAGCAGCAGCAGCTGTCGACACAGGGACTTCCAGAAGCTGACATTTGCTTCCTTTGCTAGTCACTTCCTCGTAACTGCTCCTTGTGGCATCTTTTTAAGCTCGCCTGTGTGTCTCATGTTCTCCCCAGCCTCTTCTGTGGCAAAACATTTTAAAGTTTGTTTGTTTCAGTAACTGCTCCAGTGCTGCTCAAAGAACAGTTCAGGCTGAGCCCTCTGGTGGTGGCCACAGGGCAACACAGCCCTTTTGAAAACCTTGTTCAATGCTACCCTACATAATACACCAGCTGATAGCACATCTCAAGTGAGCCCTCAGTTCATTTAACTGTTTCAGTTATGATATTAAATGGAACATAAGCCTTGCAAGACTTTGGAAGCTTGGGGTTAACCTTGCAATTATTCCCCCATGACTTCTCTTTGTCACAATAGATCAGGGTGGGGAGGGGGTAATTATACGAAAGAAGAGCCAGGTTAAACTAGGTGTTCATTGTTCCCTAAAAGACTTGTTCCAATTAAACTCTAAGAGTAATGGGAACTGCATATGTGTGTGTGTGTTTGTGTGTCTCTATAAATACAAATAAGCACATATAACCACATGCACATAATGTGTATTTTGCACACATAAATATAAAAAAATATATTTATATACATATGCATTTAAATATCATGAATATTATATATGTGCAAGTATATATTAAGGAATAGATGCTGGCTTGATGCTATTAACCTCGTTCGAAATGAATCGAGCTTTGCCTCCTATAATTGATCTCGGTTTAGGTAATGCCCTCTCCAGAAACATTTTCCTGAGCCTTTCTCTCAAGACTGCAGAAGTGCTCTGTTCATAGCTCTGTCACTGCATTTGTTTAAAATCACCTGCTTTAGTCAGTCTTCCTGCCTTAAATTACGTTGTAAGCACCTTGAGGGAATAGACCCTCCAATATTCATCTGCATAATTCCTGAAACATGACAGAAGCTCAACAATAATTGGAGGACTTAAACAGGCATTCAATCATACAGCTGTCATCTGGGTCCAAGAAGACTGCAGAGTGCCCTGGTGTGAAGTGCCTTGGAGAACGCAATAAGGCATTCAGGCTTCCCCCAGGACTTCACACGTTCACTGGTTGGTGACAGACCCACCACACCAGGGTTGAGAATTCTGCATTTTCACTCACTGGTATCCACCTCTAGTCCACCCTTCCTTTCTTCTTTTGTATTAGCTTGTTATTACTTATGATGGCTCTGGGTTATTCCTGTTTGAGTCTATAAATTGAAGAAGATATGATAAAGAAAAAGTCAGAGGAATATTAGAAAACAATCCAGATAACAGGTTAAGTAGACAATTGTTTCCCCTAGCCCTAAAGATTTTAAACCAGGAAAAACAAAACAAAAAGAAAACCAAAAAGTAAAATGAATGCAAACAGCTATAGAAGCAAGCGAGCAAGCCAACCAGCCTAATTCTGCATTCTTCCAATTTGGAGAAATTGCAACTTAAGAATCATGCTGGCCAAATTAGGCCTCACACAGATTCCATTATGTAAGTTCACTGATTGCTTGGTTCAACCCACTTGAAGCACCAGAATCTTGGCCACGGTGTTACTTTGGTTGATTAGTCAGGTAGCTTTCTTTAATAATACCTCAAGGGGTTGTGGCTTTTGGCAAGAATAGAGCTAATTCCAGCTTAATTGCCACAGAAAGCTTTCCCTAAAGCACAGAAGCCACTGACCTTATGCCGCTTCCTATGACACACTTTTAGACATCCCTCCTGAGCGTAATAACATACCCAGGGTGTGCTGTTTAACAGCTTAAGCCCACAATAGATGATCTTGTCACCACTATCACTTTACCTTTTCTGCAAGCAAGGGGGAAAAAAATTCAAGAGTTTATACCTCAGACCTCTGAACCCCCATTTGTTCTGTGTGAAATAACCTCCAGTAGCTGTCCTTTGTCCTTCACAAAATGGAGATTCTTAGCACAGAGCAATTCAAACACCGTCTCTTCTTTTCCAGGGCCTCTAAAGTCCTCTTGCCCATGTGCATTCTCTCCTCCCTCCACGCTATCAAAGAATTCCACCCGTATTCTTTCCAAAGTATAGCATTAGATTTTTCCCTCTCCACAAGCTCCTTAAAAATTGGAGCTATGTTTTACACACCTTTGTGTTTGCTAGAGCATGATTAAACACCTATGGTCTACTGATTCCCTATTTACATCAAGGCTGTGGTTCCCTCAGTTTTTCTAAGAATTCCATTATATGTAAAGTCTCCATAGTACATAAAACACTTGTATGCTCCTACAATGTTTGGTTCCAGTTTCAGTATGACTACACTTTATTTTCAGCATTTATTTCAAACTTTCAAAGACCCTGGCCAGGAGGGTCAAAAAAAATTTTTTTAACTATGTTTCCTATTAGAGAAAAGCACTATAAAATTCCCAGAGACCTGGCCTTACCCATATTGCTTTCCAAACTCTAACAAAACTCAGAATGGATGAACACCTCTGATTGTGATTGGTTTTGTAAGAGAGGGTTTTATCTGATTATTCTGATTAGGCACGGGCAAAGTTAAAGAGTGAAAGCATTCTTGCCTTTCCAAAGATAATTTTCTATAAGACATATAGAAATGTATTACTAATGATTCATTGTTTCAGATAGGTTGGCCTTTTTATCCTAAAACAACCCCTTAGGGTAGGACAGAATTGAACTAAACAAAAGAAGTCTATACTTCAAAGAAATGTTGGGTGGAATTTTAAGCATTGGAGAGTTTACAATACCCTTTCATCAATTAAAAACAAAATATTAAGGCCTGGAACGAGTATAAGCATGTATAACAAAATTCTTTCAACTTGCTTCCTTATTTTGACTATTTCAGGCTTTTTAAAAATATGGAATAGGAAATTATTTTTTAAAAAACTCCTTTATTTGAGAAGTGCTCTTTGCATCTGACGTTGGGTTATCTAGCATTACGAAAATGGATGAGAAAAGATGACAACAGCCTTCATTCGTTTCAGTCTTATAAAGCTTGGCCCTGAGTTAAATCTGAACTTGTGTCTTGTCATCCTCTAACTATAAAATATAAATCTAATTTTACCTCTCATTCCACACAGTTTGCTGCTTTAAGATTGCCTTGCAAGTCTTCTTAGCTCATACATCCCACCCCCTCCCACTGTAGCACTGGCTTCTAGGATCTGGAATAACTTTGGAAAAATATACTGAGTGCCATACACGGTGCCACAGAGACATTATGTACTATGGAATTCTTACAACAAATAAGGAAATTAAAGCCTTGATATATCTTAAGTGTTGGTTCTCACCTAAGATCTGTGTAGAATATTGTGCTTCATATTTTCATCACTGAAAAAGAGTAGCCTATTATAATGGTTAAACAAGATAAGGCCTTGCAGTGCATAACCTCGTGTATAACAGCCAGACTTTGAACTCAAGACCACACAATACCATGCTGCGAAAGAGGTTCATTCTGCTTTAGCAATAGGCCCGGGTCAAGAAACTGGCAGTAAAATTCTCAGCAGCCTCCACTCCCGACCATACATTCCCATAAAAGCCTACCTTTTCTACTGCAAAGATACCTTTCTCATACAGCTTGCCTTTCTTGGGTGGGGGAGGGGATAAAAGGCAGTGTGGAAGTTAAAAAAAAAATTATCGAAAAGTAATGGAGGTGTGCTGTAAGTGCAAAGAGTACATTTGAAGCTTATGCTCCATGAAGAATACATTCGAGGCTTTCACATGGCACTCTGTAAAGATGCACTTCAGAAATAATTGAAATGGCATGAACTTATGTAGCAGGATGATAACAAGAGCACTAGATAAAAGCATTGTGCGCAGGTAAGCCATCTGATACCAATTATAGAAATTAATTCCATTATTTATTAAGCCACTAACTTCTGTCTAAATCATGAAGCTTTGGGGTGTTCAAATGTATAAGACACATTTATATGAAATGTTGCTTCTTGATTCCCAATTTCATCCCACGAATACCCTCTATGAGCTATTACATTTTGCTACATATTTATTAGCATTTGAGCTCAGTCTTCTTATGCCACATCATCTTACATTCTAATGACATGTTATATTGTCTAAAGCATCTTATGTTTGATCCATTTTGTATGCACAGCTTATTACATTTATAGATTGACATTTGCATATCTGATCAATTACAAACCATCGGCACACAGTGCAATACGATACCTTAGTTTAATTCAATTTCATTTTCAATTGGTTCCATCTTTAAATATTAATTTAGGTAAATGTGAGTGCACAATAGTGTAATTACTTCAAGCAAGAACAGATTTAATCTATTTTTAAAACTATAGAAGTAAGATTTATGTGTCTACTTTCCAACTATAAAAAAAGTATTGAAAATTGTCCTGCATTCAATACTTTTTGCATTTCTAAGTTGCTTTGCAAAAAAAACGAGATAACGATGCTTTGATACAAAGTTAAAGGCCGNGCATTCAATACTTTTTGCATTTCTAAGTTGCTTTGCAAAAAAAACGAGATAACGATGCTTTGATACAAAGTTTCATAGAAGCATGTGGTGACCTTCCAACTAAGAAAAACACAATTGAGCCTCAGAGATAATTTATGACAGAGGTCAAAAGATGCTTAAAAAACTGGTCTGGAGCTCATCTCTAGATAGTCTTAGTCTATCCCCCCCCCAACAAAAAAAAGGCCANCAAAGTTAAAGGCCGACCTTTTAATATTAGACAATTTCGCATAAAAGTCAAAATTAAAGATCTTGCATACCTGGCTTACACTCCTGCATGACAACAATTCACTTGGGTTAAGGGATAGTTTGCGACTTTTTTTTAAACAGATGAGGCAGAGTCATGGCAATCTGCTACAGCCCCACCGCATTTTCTAACACAAGGCTTGCCTAATAAATGTGTAATATAGTTACACCTGCCTGATTTGGGAGGCATTTCTGTTTTCTGTTCTTCATCTCTTGTGTTCATATTGTGGAAAACACAGATGAAAAATATTTTTGTTGGGGAAGGGGGACAGGCGGCATCTGCATCGGTGCTAGTGGGATGCTGTCTTGGAAACACACATCGTGGAGAAACTTACAGAAAAGTGCCCCTCGCCCTGTTCATTTCTGTTTACAAAATTAAAACCCCATATGTGTTCTTCAGTATGCCTCACTGTTTCTAATTGTACCCACACCTCCTCCTAGTGCTCCTTCTTCTTCTTTCTTCAGCTCAGGTTAACATGGAATATTGTAATAAAAAATAATATCATTCAGCAGATCCTGGGAAAAGAGCTAAGGGAATTTTTTAAAGGGCGTTTATTTTTCCCGTAATAGGAAGTGGACAGAAACCAAAAAACACTTTACATTAGGAAAATGCCTGATTTCCCTAAATTATTTTTCCATTTTCCCCTAATTGCTACACATTAAAGTGACTTGGGAGGATGTTGCTTATATTGGACTTTCCATTAAAAGCTATGAGACTCGGAGTAAGTTACACAGCCTCTCCAGTTCTTCATTTTCTGCTAAAAAGGTGTCTAATCCAGTGATTAAGAGCACAGAGTAAGGAGTTTGAATGCTGGCTGTATCATTAGTTTTGAGACCTTGGGCAGTGCACCTGTAGCCTCTGGGCCTTGGCATCTGCATCTGTCCCGTGGAGATGATAACACTGGCCCTTTTCTCACAGGGTTATTTCCACAGATTATGTGAGCTACTACTGTAAAGCACTCAGAACTGTGGTTGGCATGTATGAAGTACTATGTAGGGCTGCCTCTTGGCACAGTCGGTTAAGCGAATGGCTCTTGGTTTTGGCCCAGGTCCTGATCTCAGGGTCCTAGGGTCAAGCCCCATATCGAACCCCAACCCCGTCAAGTCCCCCCACAGCGCCGAGCCCCCAGGGGACCCCCCCTCCCCANCTCGGCCCTGAGTTAAATCTGAACTTGTGTCTTGTCATCCTCTAACTATAAAATATAAATCTAATTTTACCTCTCATTCCACACAGTTTGCTGCTTTAAGATTGCCTTGCAAGTCTTCTTAGCTCATACATCCCACCCCCTCCCACTGTAGCACTGGCTTCTAGGATCTGGAATAACTTTGGAAAAATATACTGAGTGCCATACACGGTGCCACAGAGACATTATGTACTATGGAATTCTTACAACAAATAAGGAAATTAAAGCCTTGATATATCTTAAGTGTTGGTTCTCACCTAAGATCTGTGTAGAATATTGTGCTTCATATTTTCATCACTGAAAAAGAGTAGCCTATTATAATGGTTAAACAAGATAAGGCCTTGCAGTGCATAACCTCGTGTATAACAGCCAGACTTTGAACTCAAGACCACACAATACCATGCTGCGAAAGAGGTTCATTCTGCTTTAGCAATAGGCCCGGGTCAAGAAACTGGCAGTAAAATTCTCAGCAGCCTCCACTCCCGACCATACATTCCCATAAAAGCCTACCTTTTCTACTGCAAAGATACCTTTCTCATACAGCTTGCCTTTCTTGGGTGGGGGAGGGGATAAAAGGCAGTGTGGAAGTTAAAAAAAAAATTATCGAAAAGTAATGGAGGTGTGCTGTAAGTGCAAAGAGTACATTTGAAGCTTATGCTCCATGAAGAATACATTCGAGGCTTTCACATGGCACTCTGTAAAGATGCACTTCAGAAATAATTGAAATGGCATGAACTTATGTAGCAGGATGATAACAAGAGCACTAGATAAAAGCATTGTGCGCAGGTAAGCCATCTGATACCAATTATAGAAATTAATTCCATTATTTATTAAGCCACTAACTTCTGTCTAAATCATGAAGCTTTGGGGTGTTCAAATGTATAAGACACATTTATATGAAATGTTGCTTCTTGATTCCCAATTTCATCCCACGAATACCCTCTATGAGCTATTACATTTTGCTACATATTTATTAGCATTTGAGCTCAGTCTTCTTATGCCACATCATCTTACATTCTAATGACATGTTATATTGTCTAAAGCATCTTATGTTTGATCCATTTTGTATGCACAGCTTATTACATTTATAGATTGACATTTGCATATCTGATCAATTACAAACCATCGGCACACAGTGCAATACGATACCTTAGTTTAATTCAATTTCATTTTCAATTGGTTCCATCTTTAAATATTAATTTAGGTAAATGTGAGTGCACAATAGTGTAATTACTTCAAGCAAGAACAGATTTAATCTATTTTTAAAACTATAGAAGTAAGATTTATGTGTCTACTTTCCAACTATAAAAAAAGTATTGAAAATTGTCCTGCATTCAATACTTTTTGCATTTCTAAGTTGCTTTGCAAAAAAAACGAGATAACGATGCTTTGATACAAAGTTAAAGGCCGACCTTTTAATATTAGACAATTTCGCATAAAAGTCAAAATTAAAGATCTTGCATACCTGGCTTACACTCCTGCATGACAACAATTCACTTGGGTTAAGGGATAGTTTGCGACTTTTTTTTAAACAGATGAGGCAGAGTCATGGCAATCTGCTACAGCCCCACCGCATTTTCTAACACAAGGCTTGCCTAATAAATGTGTAATATAGTTACACCTGCCTGATTTGGGAGGCATTTCTGTTTTCTGTTCTTCATCTCTTGTGTTCATATTGTGGAAAACACAGATGAAAAATATTTTTGTTGGGGAAGGGGGACAGGTGGCATCTGCATCGGTGCTAGTGGGATGCTGTCTTGGAAACACACATCGTGGAGAAACTTACAGAAAAGTGCCCCTCGCCCTGTTCATTTCTGTTTACAAAATTAAAACCCCATATGTGTTCTTCAGTATGCCTCACTGTTTCTAATTGTACCCACACCTCCTCCTAGTGCTCCTTCTTCTTCTTTCTTCAGCTCAGGTTAGCATGGAATATTGTAATAAAAAATAATATCATTCAGCAGATCCTGGGAAAAGAGCTAAGGGAATTTTTTAAAGGGCGTTTATTTTTCCCGTAATAGGAAGTGGACAGAAACCAAAAAACACTTTACATTAGGAAAATGCCTGATTTCCCTAAATTATTTTTCCATTTTCCCCTAATTGCTACACATTAAAGTGACTTGGGAGGATGTTGCTTATATTGGACTTTCCATTAAAAGCTATGAGACTCGGAGTAAGTTACACAGCCTCTCCAGTTCTTCATTTTCTGCTAAAAAGGTGTCTAATCCAGTGATTAAGAGCACAGAGTAAGGAGTTTGAATGCTGGCTGTATCATTAGTTTTGAGACCTTGGGCAGTGCACCTGTAGCCTCTGGGCCTTGGCATCTGCATCTGTCCCGTGGAGATGATAACACTGGCCCTTTTCTCACAGGGTTATTTCCACAGATTATGTGAGCTACTACTGTAAAGCACTCAGAACTGTGGTTGGCATGTATGAAGTACTATGTAGGGCTGCCTCTTGGCACAGTCGGTTAAGCGAATGGCTCTTGGTTTTGGCCCAGGTCCTGATCTCAGGGTCCTAGGGTCAAGCCCCATATCGAACCCCAACCCCGTCAAGTCCCCCCACAGCGCCGAGCCCCCAGGGGACCCCCCCTCCCCACGGTTGAGCCCTGCACTGTGTGTGAGATCTGCTTGAGATTCTCTCTCCCTCTCCTTCTACTCCTCCCCCCCCACTCACGTTCACTCTATAACTAACTAAATAAAATCCATAAAAAAGTAAGTAGTATGTAAAAGTTTGTTAAAAATAAGTAAAACTGTTGATGAATTCTATAGATTATATCTAAATAAGTCACAAGCTTTAAAGTTCTACTGTTTTGATTTCATATTCTATAACTTGATAATATCAGTGTTAATTAAAATACCTCTTTGTGTAATAATAAGGAGGTTGCCACCATTATTAATGTTGATTTTAGTTTTATAAAAATACCTTGGCCAAATATTTTTTCAATCCTGTACGTAAGTTTAACAGTAAAAA
>NC_048228.1:84071116-84104692 GCF_002007445.2 Ailuropoda melanoleuca | reverse complement strand
TTAAAAAAAAAAAAAAAAAAAAAAAAGAAAGATAAAAGCTTACATATGGAAATTTTCTTTTCAAGGTTACATCAGTTCCTTATATTTAAGTTTCAGTTCTACTTAAAAAAAAATACACAACTTGGTATATAATTTTTTACACCACAAACATGGGTTAATAAATTGGAAATATTATGACATGGTTATACTGATAATATATGTTGAAACATCTCATATCAGGTAACTTTCCTGACATTTTTTTTTTCTAATTCAATTTTACTATCAACTTTTCTTTATCTATACTTAGAAAATTATGTTGTATTCTGTCTGGGGATCCTAACTTTAAAGAGAGTATTACTTCTTTAAAACTATTCTTAAGCTATTTATATTAGCTTAATATATCAGCTATTTATACTTAACACAGTTTTAATATGCTTAAATATTAAAATTATTCTTTCCAAAAAAATTTTAATTTGTTGCTTAATTCCAAGGTGATGAAATGTCTAAAAATGTCGAAATGCCTTACTAAAACTTGTGACCTAATTTCATAAGGAAATGCAGTTTTGAACCAGTAGAGTTCTGTGCTAGAATATTTTAATTTTTTTCCTGTTTCCAATGAAAATCTATTTTAAACTACACTTCATGAATCATTGAGAATTACTACCAAATGGGACTTAACTCAAAAAGAAAAGAAATTATATACATGCATACAGCAATAGAGAAGGAAGGAAGTATAGAATACATCTGGTCCAAGGCCCTCATTTAAAAAAGAAATTTAAAACCAGACAGGTTAAGTTGTTAAAAATTTATTCAATGAGGCAGAGTCACAACCAAAACTTGATACAAGTTACCCTACTGACCATTTGTCATGAACAGTGTGTAATGTGGGCTGGAATGTTAAATAATTCCCCAGTCCAAAAACTTAAATGATGTTTAGACACTAAGTATATCAGTTATTTTTTATTGCTTCTTTAAAACATCAAAACCCATTAACATTGATGACTTCTCACTAGAAGAGGACTAATAAAAATTGTTTTCAAGTTGAATTGTACTGACCAGTAAGTTCAAAGTGTTGGCTGCAGACATTTTTTAGCACTAAATATTTTATACTCCGATATATCAGCAAATAATTCTCAAATAAATTAAGAATTGTGGGCAGGATGTATTCTCTCTTTCACACTAGTCCAAAAATAACTTTTTTCTCATTCAATACAGGAATCATTCTTCTATCTCATATTTCAAGATGTTTGGAAGTGATCTCTCCCTCTCTCTCTCTCTCATGCATAGCCACACACACACACACACACACACACACACACAGAAGAATTTAGAGGCATATTCATTGTTTAAATCACATATCATCATCCTACAGAAATTAAGTGCAATGTGAAGGAGACATGGGCATTTAGCATTTTTCACTATCAGTAGTCATTGCTGTATAATAACTTAAAATTATAAATGTAGACAGAGTTGAAAAATTTTAAGTGACCCCATAATTTATTTAAAGACTTTATTTGTTTGATTCATTTGAGAGAGAGCAAGCACATGAGTGCGGGGGAGCAGAGGGAAAGGGAGAGAATCTCAAGCAGACTCCACCCTGAGCACCAGGTCAAGGCAGGCAGGGCTCAATTGCAGGACCCTGAGATCATGACCTGAGCTGAAACCAAGAGTCAGATGCTTAACCAACTGAGCCACCCAGGTGCCCCTTAAATGACACCAATTTTTTTTTAAGAATATTTATTTATTTATTTGACAGAGATAGGGACAGCCAGCGAGCAGGGGGAGTGGGAAAGGAAGATGGAGGCTTCCAGCGGAGGAGCCTGATGTGGGGCTCGATCCCAGAACGCCAGGATCACACCCTGAGCCGAAGGCAGACACCTAAGGACTGAGCGACCCAGGTGCCCCAAATGACCCCATATTTTAACTACCTGCTCATAGCCACTGTAAATATCCCCACCCCTTCAGATTCTTTACCATCCATGTGTGTGTTTCTGGGTGTATCTGTGTGTGTCATATGCTAAGAGAGGAGAATTTAGAAAAATCAAAATCCATAATATTTGATTTCTGTTTTTCAAGGATGGTATATGTACTTTAAGACTTGAACTACTTTATGGAGGCCAAGTATATATTTTTCTACATTTTTAAAGGTTGATGTACAGATATCTATGTCTATTAATTTAAACATTTTGGTTAAATTTTTGTAATGCTCTACTTTAAAAATAGTGGGATTTATTTCTATAAATTTACCTCTAAATACAACTGGCCAAATATCATGAGTTTTCATGCAGGTAACTTTCCTTTTCTTAATTTTTAAGTATTTTCTTATTATAATTTTGATCTAATCATTTGCTAATTGGAATGATTTCCATTCATTAATTCAATAAATAGTTTTGTATCCATAGTACCTGAGACTCATTCTCTTAGATGAACATAAAAATGCAGTGAACAAATGCTGACCAAGCAATTATAAAGCCCTGCCCTAACAGAACTTAACACTCTGATAGGTAAATAGAAAGGATAAAATTAAGGCAAATGAATATACAATATGATGGCAAGAAGTAATAATATTATTAAAAAAATAAAGAAAGAAGGATAAAGGCATAAGAACTAATAGGAAGCATTGTTTGAGATAGGGTAATTTCAGGTAGCCTGTCTAGTGAGGTAACATTTGAATGGAGACTTAAATAAAGTGAGGGACTTAGAAATATGTCTCCTATGAACCGCATAGCCAGATGGAGTGAAAGCTGCAACAACCACCTGAACAGGGAAGCAGAGCCTCTATTAATCAAGTATCTGGATGAAAACCTAGCCTGGGCCAATGTTCCTTTATGAAATCCCAATCAAAGAACCAAAGTAAGGCATGCCTGCACTCCTGACTCATCACAGGAAGTGGGAGATAAGAAATGTGTGGATTTTTTGCACCACTACATTTGTTTTAACCAGTTACATAACAACTGGAAACTAGTAAACATTTTAATATCGGAAAGTGGGGTGCTGCTGTAAGAAATACCTCAAAATGTATGGGTGGAATTAATCTTGGGCAATAGGCAGAGGTTGGAATTTTGAGGAGCATTATAGAGAGAACCCNAATGTTCCTTTATGAAATCCCAATCAAAGAACCAAAGTAAGGCATGCCTGCACTCCTGACTCATCACAGGAAGTGGGAGATAAGAAATGTGTGGATTTTTTGCACCACTACATTTGTTTTAACCAGTTACATAACAACTGGAAACTAGTAAACATTTTAATATCGGAAAGTGGGGTGCTGCTGTAAGAAATACCTCAAAATGTATGGGTGGAATTAATCTTGGGCAATAGGCAGAGGTTGGAATTTTGAGGAGCGTTATAGAGAGAACCCTTCAATTTCCTTGAACAAACTGTTAGCAAAAGTATGAAATTGAAGGACACTACTGATGAGGACTCAAAAATCAAGTGAGGAATGTGTTTCTGGAAACTGAAGGAAGGGGTGTGCTTGTTATACAGTGACAGGAAGCTTAGCAAAATTGCCTCCTACACGTATGTGGAAAACAAAACTTGTAAGGGATAAACTTGTTTATCTAGCTAAGGAGATTTCCAAGCAAACTGTTGAAGGCACCACATGGTTTTTTCATGTTGCATTTAGTAAAATGTGAAAGGAGTGGGATGAATTGAGGAAATATCAGGAGGAAGGAAGGAAGGAAGGAAGGAAGGAAGGAAGGAAGGAAGGAAGAAGGAAGGAAGGAAGGGAAAAAGNAAATGTGAAAGGAGTGGGATGAATTGAGGAAATATCAGGAGGAAGGAAGGAAGGAAGGAAGGAAGGAAGGAAAAAAGAAGAAGAGAAAGAAAGAAAGAAAGAAAGAGAGAGAGAGAGAAAGAAAGAAAGAAAGAAAGAAAGAAAGAAAGAAAGAAAGAAAAAGAGAAAGAGAAAGAGAAAAAGAAAGAGGGGAAAAGGAAGAAAAAGGGAGGGAGGAAGGAAGGGATGGAGGAAGGAAGGGAGAAAGGAAAAGGAAACCAGAGTTTTGGTGGTTTGAAAATACTCAGTCTTCCCANGAAAGAAAGAAAGAAAGAAAGAAAGAAAGAAAGAAAGAAAGAAAAAGAAAGAAAGAAAAAGAAAGAAAGAGGGGAAAAGGAAGAAAAAGGGAGGGAGGAAGGAAGGGATGGAGGAAGGAAGGGAGGAAGGAAAAGGAAACCAGAGTTTTGGTGGTTTGAAAATACTCAGTCTTCCCAGATGGCAAAGAATACTAAAATTAAGAAATGTCTTTCAAAGGCATGGCATAAGGAAAAGCTGAGAGTGCAACTATGTAACTTTTGCTATTATCTCAGAAAGATTGAAAAGCCAGTCATACAAATGGCCCTTAAATAAATTAATAATGTGCCTGGTGATCCTCTCAATCTTCTCACTCAGCCTAGGAAGATTGAGAGCCTTGTCCTTCAGCTATCTGAACAAGAGGTAGAGAGGAATTATCTCAAAAATATCTGTTAAGTGTGACTTGTGTCTAATGGACTGACCCCCACTGAAACCCACAGGAGATCCATAAGGTTCCTCAGAAAACTATATCAGCAGATACATTCCAGCTTGGACTGAAAGAGACAGAAAAAGGACCAAAGGGGTAGTTGAATCTCAAAAATTCTACTGGCAATTTCTTAGTTCATTCAGGCCATTGTAACAAAAATACCATAAATGTGACTTATAAATAACAAAAATATTTATTTTTCATAATTTTGGAGACTGGAAAGTACAAGATCAAGGTGACAGATTAGGTGTCTGTAAGAGCCCACTTCCTGGTTCATAGATGCCATCTTTTTGCTATGTCCTCACACGGCAGGAGGGGCAAAAGAGCTTCCTGGCGCCTCTTTGGTAATGGCACTCATTCCATTTATGAAGCTCCATCCTCATGACCTAAGTACTGCCCAAAGACCCCATCTCCTAATACAATCAGGGGTTAGAATTTCCACATATAAATTTGGGGAAACACAAGCATTCTGTCCATAATAGGCAGGAAACAGACTGAAAAACCAAAGCGACGGCAAACCCATGCTATCTTTCATGAAAAGGAAGAATGACTCAGAGAAAAAAAACCTAGAAACCAGAGGGTGGAAACACGAAGAATTCTTCCTAAGCTTTAAAATCTAACCAAAAAATTCCTAACATTTTCTCAACTAGATCAGAACTCCTCTTAAACAGGGGCTTATTTTTGTCTCTTATTTCCCACTCCTTAAGCTGAGCATCTATAGCTTAAATCCTGTGCCTGACTTACCATTGTACAGAACAGAGGCCATAGGTCTGTAAATGAAAGGAATTTGGGTCCCTAGCTGTATTTTAAGGGATTACACTCAGGGACCACATCTGCTCCAGGACCTGATTTCAATGGTAAGATTTTGGACTTCGATTCTGATGCATATGGGATGAGATTTGGAGGAAACTTGGGAGGGAGTGAATGTGTATTTTGCATTTCAGGGGAATATGATTAAGTTTACATCAGTGAAATGTGGCTCTCTGTATATTTACCCCTCCCTTTCCTATCCCATGAAGTAGCTAGAAAACCACTGAGCCACATTATTCCAACTCCTTTCATCTCTAAAGTTTACAATTTATTTTTCAGAAAGACACAGGTATTAAAAACCAACCAACCAACAAACAAAAACCTTTATCAAAAACCATGACTCATGTTCTTATCGGAAATACTAAATTCCTAACTGTAACATCAACATTATTAAACTGTTTAATTCTTAAAACTCCAGCGTTGTCTAAACATTTAAACACAAAAATTCACGTAGAGTCCATAACTCGAAAAAAGACTAGCGTAGAGTAAGTGCTATAGTTTAGATATTATAATCATTATTACTAAGTGATAAGTTCTATACATTGTTTATTCTGGAGGCAGGGTAGAAGTATCTAATTGTGAAAAATAAGCACAAGATAAGATGAATAGCAAGTCAAGGCTAATTCAGAAACCAGAAAAGTTTGGTTTCATAATGATTCATGTCATTGAAAAATCTCTCTCCTTAAGTGACTCACCTTACTCCTGAGAAATCTAATGCTTTATTAGGTTAAGTAAAAGGCAGTGGTAAGGAAGTAAACTTATTTGTGCATGATTGCATGCTCTTATGCTTTTCTGTTTATGAAAGTATTTTTCCAAGCTTCCTGGTACATACCAAAATCCTCCTTCTCCTTTGAGACCTTACCTGGCCACTGCAGAAACTGTTCCCAACTAATTCTCAACCTATTACGCTTTTCTCCTCGAGGCATTTATCACTTGCTATATTGTAAGAGAGTCCTCACTGCAGATTTCTTCTCCCCTAATGCTCCTGAGCCCATTAGGACAGAGTTTATTTTGATTCACCTTTATCCCACTCTCTGTACATGGTTTTGTGATTGGGAGGTATACAGATGTTTGTCAGCTTGTTCCACAATCTGCCAGAATGATTCAAGCCTAGGGATTTTCTCTGTGTTGTTTTAATGCAAATAATAATTTTTAATAGGCAAAGGATGTAGTTTCTATCCTCTACTTGTTCTACTCTCCAAATCACATAATACCATAGCTTTAAAAAGTATGATATAACCTCTCTGCAATTTCCTTATATCATTGGCAAAACGGTATTATGTCTTATCTTTTAGAATAAGAAAATCATGAACCAAAAGATCTGTTCAGGGTCCTTGCAGTCTTAGATCTTTGATAAGTGAGGCCTTTCTGAACTTCACATAGAAGTTGCGTCTCCTGAAGTAGAAAGTAATTTCTTTGCATTATTCACAAGGGAATTATAAAGATTTGTGAAAAATACAAGTGACCTTCTTTTAATTCTTAACAGGATNTACTCTCCAAATCACATAATACCATAGCTTTAAAAAGTATGATATAACCTCTCTGCAATTTCCTTATATCATTGGCAAAACGGTATTATGTCTTATCTTTTAGAATAAGAAAATCATGAACCAAAAGATCTGTTCAGGGTCCTTGTAGTCTTAGATCTTTGATAAGTGAGGCCTTTCTGAACTTCACATAGAAGTTACGTCTCCTGAAGTAGAAAGTAATTTCTTTGCATTATTCACAAGGGAATTATAAAGATTTGTGAAAATACAAGTGACCTTCTTTTAATTCTTAACAGGATTTCCAGATGGCTTTGTTGTAGAAGGATTTTCTTTTACCAAAAAAAAAAAAAAAAGTTTGCTTGAAATAACAAAGCAAAATTATGGGATTGGACATGAAAGAAAAACCCAACACTCTCTGAGTTTAATTTGAAAGTGAAAATAAGTGCTTGAAATAAAGAAGATGGGGATACAAAGAGGGGAAAAGGCAGACTCGTGCATATAATCAAGGTATATTGAGGCTAAACTCCAATTGGGAGGACTACCTGAAAAATTAACAAATCTCTCTAAGGACAGATGACAAAAGTGTTCTTAGGGATGTGTACGACATACTAGCTAGACCCCACGCTGCTCTTTACTAGTTCTTTATTTTTGCGTATGACGGTCTTTGATTTGGTTAGATGAATGAGACTTAGGCATTATTTGGCTGATGAAGAATTTTTCAGTGTGACAATGAAGAGATAGATGAGTAAGAGGAATTTAGAGGATCTCACTATTTATCAGTGTATTAGTATTAGTATTTTATCTTTATATTCCCCTTCTGCCATCAGCCTGATAACATTTTCTGCTTTTAAAGAGTTTGTGCAACTATATTAGGCCTGCCCAGATAGTCTCCCTATCTTGAGGTCAACCGTGCCATATAATATAACTTAATCACAGGAGTGAAGTTTCATCATATTCACTAGTTCTTGCCACATTCCAGGGGAAAGAGAATAATTCAAGGCCAAGGTCATTGAGGATCATTCTTAGAATTAAGTCTGCCAAAACAGGAAAATTAGTTCAACTTTAACCCAGATTTATAAGCTTTCATTTAATGCAAAAAGGAGACCACCAGTCACCTTTATTATATATCGACTGCTATGTTTAAAGAAGAACATAATAACAATGAAAATGTACGCAACATTATTCCACAGATACTTTCACATTTGCCCCCCACAGATAACCTAGACAATTCTCACTATAATATTTTCTAGAGAAAATAGAAGTGGAGCACAGAGATTTTAAGGAGACTCTCCTCAAGTCCTACCAGTGGAAAATTCTCTATTCAAAGAAAAGACTGATTCTAAATACATTATGTTTTACTTTACACAGAAGTATTTATTGTTACCAGAATCATCAANTCCCTCTCTCGCTGGCTGTCTCTATCTCTGTCGAATAAATAAATAAAGTCTTAAAAAAAAAAAAAAAAGAAGTATTTATTGTTACCAGAATCATCACACGTGATTGCTTTCATTATTGACAGAGTGAGTGTGTTGTAGTGCCTTATGGTGTGGTTTGTAATGTAACTACATGCGTTATACAAAATGTGAATATTAAGTGTGGGATACAGTCCAAGATGGAGCCGTGTTTCCGTGCATCTCTGAGTCAATGATGGTCTTGAATATCAGAGGTGAGAATATAGCAAGAAGACTCCCAGTTCAGCAGGACTCTTCATCACCAGGTGACCTGTCTCTCTTTAGGAGGCTCTCCAAATGCTCGAGTTGTGGAAATCAGGCTTTCCCCTTTGCTAAATGTCTGGAAGCCTATTCTGACCTACTTAGGTTTCTAAATAGATTTCCTTGGCATTATATATCAGCAGTTGCATTGAGGAGAGGAAAAACACCGCTTAGACTCCTCTAACCTGTCCATTGCCAAATTTATTTCATTTCCCAAGAATTGTGTCTGTCTCTTTTCTTTTGTTTAAGTTAGTTGACTGTTATAATGTAGCTTCATTACCAGAGGACTAAGTAAATGAGGTGTCATTATACGCAGATCCAGAGGGACATTGAAATAATTTAAGACAATATAACCCCTTCTTCAGGATGACATTTTTTAACAGAAATTTTACCTCTGGCATTTTTCTGCCAAGTTAAAAAAAATCGACAACTTTGGTAACTAGTTGGCCTTAATATATTGCTTGTAAAAACTTGCACAAGGAATCTCAATGATGGTCCCTGGGAGAATTCTGCTTGAATAGGATTTAGACTTAAATAGTTGATGTGTTGTTGATTTTTGAGTGTTGGTATTCTGAGAAAGACAAAGTACTTTATATATCATGCACTTTAGCCTTGGTGGCCTTGGAATTTCTCACAGAGGATATCTTTCTTTCATATTCTGAGTATGATTACATAGCACCTTTTCTAAGAGTTCAAGTGTCAAAGTGAAGAGCTCCATAGGAATTACTAATCATAATATTTTCAATAGAGAGCTAGCCATAACTAAGAACAACAGAGGCAAAAAAATAAAGGACACTTGAAAAAAATAAAATATATGATAAAAAGATAACCGGGCAGGTAGATTGTAGAGAACAGTTGCTACCTTTTTGTCTTTTCAGCTTTCTGAAATGCTTAGAGTTTGCACGGTAAAAAGATTTAAAATATTTTCCTTCAATTTTAACATTTGGATAAGAAAAACGAAAGTAGATACCTAGAGAGATGAACTGATTTAATAGAATATTTCTTCCAACTGTGACTTAGAGCCTACATGCTTTGCTTATATAAGCACCACATCTGAGTCCAAGAACCTAGAAATACCTTCTCAAATAAAACTGAATATACTGGTAAAAGAAGTTTACACCTGTTTATAATATGTTCAATTTTAAAACAATGAGAGTTATGTTTGGTTTTTTAGAATAAATAAGAACACAGAATTTTAATCATCCAAGGAGTTCTTAGAGGATTTCTGATCTTTATATTTTCTAAAGAGTCAGATGGGTATTTATTGAAAGACAGTAAATGTAAAAGTTGTCATAAGAGTCTTCCTTTATTCACTTCCATTTCTATATAGAAAGAGAACATTTCAGGTATATCATTTTATATTATCATCGACTCTATTATTAGCAGGAAGAAGTCTGTCAAGGTTCATTAGAAAATGGTAATTATATCTCAGCAAAATTTACTCTAAAATTTGCAATTTTGATGATTCTAGTTTAGTTCCTAAACCAGCTAAAGCACTGGAACAGTAAACCAAGTTTCCTTAAACTAACAAAATAATAATAATAAAATAAAACTGTGGTAGCAATATTGAATTTTGTTTAAAATAAAAATAACTTATTTTTATTGACTTGAGAATACATGAAAAATATGTCATATTAATTCTGGAACTTTATTAAAACATTATTTTTGGCTTTTGCAGATGTACATTTAGTATTTTTCAGGAACTTATTACAGACAAATATATTGTTTTGACCGGCTTTGCTATTGAGTCACTAATTATTTTACTTGGTACCTGTCAAATACTATGCAATACTTAGTTTTTGGTTTTGTTTTTAAATTTCATTTTTAATTTCATTTAGTTTGAAGCACCAGATAAATGAGACCAATGGCAGGAGTTTGCTACTTATTTGGCTTCTCACAACTACAAACAGAAATACCCTCCCTGGAAAGTGGTTGCTTTGAAAATTATAATTGAATGAATTCTATTATGTTAAAACACATATTCAATAGTATATGCTTTCTGTCTTTTAAAAACATGGTATGCATGCCTTATAACAACACAAAAACTTCTTGCATCTTACATTGAAATTAGAGGAAATTACATCTTCTACAACAGTTAAAAGCTGGTAGATCCATAGACAGATATTCTTTCTGGTAATAAATTTACTCCAAGGAAGACATGTGACTTTACACAAGTTATTGAATCTTTCTTTTTTTTATATAATAATTTTTTATTATGTTATGTTAGTCACCATACAGTATATCCTTAGTTTTTGCTGTAATGTTCTATGATTCATTATATGCGTATAACACCCAGTGCACCATGCAATATGTGCCCTCCTTAATACCTATCACTAGGCTATCCCAATCCCCTACCTCCCTCCCCTCTGAAGCCCTCAGTTTGTTTCCCAGAGTCCACAGTCTCTCATGGTTCATTCCCCCTTTTGGTTACCCCCCCTTCATTCTTCCCTTCTTTCTCCTACCGATCTTCCTATTTCTTATGTTCCATAAATGAGTGAAACCATATAATTGTCTTTGTCTGCTTGACTTATTTCACTTAACATAATCTCCTCCAGTCCCGTCCATGTTGCTGCAAATGTTGTGTAATCGTTCTTTCTGATGGCTGAGTAATATAACATTGTATATATGGACCATATTTTCTTTATCATTTGTCTATTGAAGGGCATCTCCGCNTGTTGCTGCAAATGTTGTGTAATCGTTCTTTCTGATGGCTGAGTAATATTCCATTGTATATATGGACCATATTTTCTTTATCATTTGTCTATTGAAGGGCATCTCCGCTCCTTCCACAATTTAGCTATTGTAAACAATGCTGCTATGAACATTGGGGTGCATATGGTCCTTCTCTTCACTACGTCTTTATCTTTGGGGTAAATACCCAGAAGTGCAATTGCTGGATCATAAGGTAACTCAGTTTTTAACTTTTTAAGGGACCTCCACATTGTTTTCCAAAATGGCTGTACCAACTTGCATTCCTACCAATAGTGTAAGAGGGATCCCCTTTCTCCACATCCTCTCCAATATTTGTTGTTTCCTGCCTTGCCAATTTGTCCCATTCTAACTGGCGTAAGGTGGAATCTCAGTGTGGTTTTGATTTGAATTTCCCTGATGGCTAAATGGCATAGTTTTGCATGTGTCTGTTAGCCATTTGTATGTCTTCATTGGAAAAGTGTCTGTTCATATCTTCTGCCCATTTTTTGATTTGATTATTTGTTTCTCATGTATTGAGTTTGAGAAGTTCTTTGTAGATCTTGGATACCAGTCTTTTATCTGTAGTGTCATTGAATCTTTCTAAAAATCAATTCCTCACTTAGAAAATTAGGCAAAGTAACCAGAATCTCAAAGGGCCCTGGTGTCATCCAGAGAAGCAAGGTTATGCTGATAGAATGGGGAAAAAGTGTCAAAATCTCACTGGCACTTTTTTAATTCGCACAAATTCTTCTGAAAATCCAGGCCACCCTCCAGTGAGTGGTCTGAGAGTGCTGTGCTCCACACAGCGACTTGGTAACTAGAAGTAAGTCTCCTATCTCTTTATAATGTGAAGCATGCAGCTTTCTTGGATGGTTCAAGAAAGCTCTAGAAGGTAACAAATAAGCAAGTTGTGCTTTGGAAAGTGACATAGACTCTCTCCTTAACCAAACTCTAGACGAGCTCCTCTGAGCTCTTTTTCAAGGAGGTCTTGTCCTCAAGATCCCCGTTGTAGAAAGAAAACTGCTAAGTCAGTTTAGTGAGATTCCCCACTCTCAATATCTAATCACCTTCGATGTCTGATCAAATTCCTCATCTTTCGCTATATCAGACTGAATATTTATGTCTCCCTAAAATTCTTATGTTGAAGCCTAATCGTCAATGTGATGGTATTAGGAGCAGCCACATATGGGAGGTGATTAGGTCAGGGGGGCAGAACCGTAGTGAATAGGATCAGTGCCCTAATTAGAGACCCCAAAGAGCTCCCTCGCCCTTTCTACAATATGAAATTAACAGTGAGAGGGCACCTTCTGGGAAGCAGAAAGTGGTCCCTACTTAGGCACCAGATCTGTTGGCTCCATGATCTTGGAGTCCCTAGCCCCAGAACTATGAGTTTACAGCATTTTATTATAATGGCCCCAATAGACTAAGATACCCAGCATCCCCCAGGTAAGATATAATCATCTCGGCCTGAAGTTGCAATTCTGCCTTCAGAAAGAATTCTTTGAGGTCAATTTGGCAAGAATTTCCCTACCCTCTTAATAATTTTCTGTCTGCTGGCCCCCTCTGCCTAAATCCTGCTCCTTGACTATAAATCCCCACTTTTCCTCATTTTATTTGGAATTGAGCCTGTTTCAAAACTGAGGTCTTTTTTCCTCTGTTGAAATAGTGCCTGAGTAAAGTCTGTTTTTACCACTTAACTACTACCTAGCTCTGGTTTTCTTTAAGAGCTGGAAATGATACATGACCCTTCCCCACACATTTCTTTGGTCACAGCTAGTCATCCAGTCTCACTTATTCAAAGAGGCATGTGGAAAGAAGATGAGGAGTGCTAGTTGTGAGAACTGATTATGTCTGTCCTATCCTTTTGTAGCTCTGACTTCCTATAATTCCATAATGCCTTGAAATTTCCCAGGGGTAAAAAAAAAACAGGGTTATGACAATATTACTGATAATAAAAGCTTGAAACTTTCAGCATTTTAAACATACTTAAATACCTTTTCTCAATGTATATTCACACACACACACGCACACAAACACACAAACCATGTTATAGTTAGGTATGATAGACATCATTCCTATCACAAATAAACAAATTGAGGCACAGAATAATAAAATAAAAATATTAAATAACTCTAAAACTTGTACCCACCTGCTCAGAGGCAGAGCAAAGTCTAGAATCTAATTTCCTGAATCCTAATCCAAAATTCTTTTCTGCAAGGCTATGTCAAATGCAAATGTAAATAACTAGAAAATCTGAGGAGAACCAACTGTTGATGAAAATCAGCTTGAAAGAATGTTCCAGTATTTGAATGAAAATAAGTAATTTCACTTATTTTTATTAAAAATATGAACTTCCCCAAACAGAAGTTAGGTTTCATTCCCTATTTGCTTCTATCACAAATTTCAAGACAGAACAAGAAGATGGCAGGCTCTGTTGTTACCCCAGTCACAGCCCCAGTCAAAATGCATTTTTCCCAAATGCTACTCAAAATGTCACAAATAAACCTCTGCACCACGCTGTGATAACGTGCTAAGCACCCCCAGATAAATTGTAACTTGTGTAGCTTATGTGCAAATGAGGGTATNCAAAATGTCACAAATAAACCTCTGCACCACGCTGTGATAACGTGCTAAGCACCCCCAGATAAATTGTAACTTATAAAGTATTAGGACATATATGTACTTAGAGAACATCTGGACTAATACCCTCATTTGCACATAAGCTACANAAAATGCATTTTTCCCAAATGCTACTCAAAATGTCACAAATAAACCTCTGCACCACGCTGTGATAACGTGCTAAGCACCCCCAGATAAATTGTAACTTGTGTAGCTTATGTGCAAATGAGGGTATCAAGATTCACAATCGATTTTTCAACTGCTATTCTACAGTTGATGAAAGATAGACTAGACCTAAATCCAAACTCAAATATTTGCAACATTTAGTACAATTGAGGAGGGAATAAGAGACCTATCTGGGGAGACGGTCTTAGAAATCTTCCAATGGTAAAGTTCATGTAGTTNATCGATTTTTCAACTGCTATTCTACAGTTGATGAAAGATAGACTAGACCTAAATCCAAACTCAAATATTTGCGACATTTAGTACAATTGAAGAGGGAATAAGAGACCTATCTGGGGAGACGGTCTTAGAAATCTTCCAATAGTAAAGTTCATGCAGTTTGATTTTTTTTAAAGATTTTATTTATTTATTCGACAGAGATAGAGACAGCCAGCGAGAGAGGGAACACAAGCAGGGGGAGTGGGAGAGGAAGAAGCAGGCTCACAGTGGATGAGCCTGATGTGGGGCTCGATCCCATAACGCCAGGATCACGCCCTGAGCCAAAGGCAGACGCTTAACCACTGTGCCACCCAGGCGCCCCTCATGTAGTTTGATTTTTAAAAGCAACCTCATTGCCACTAATCTTCTCCCACCTCTATATAGGCTCCATATTTCCCTCAGTCATCACAAAAGAATAAATCCAATTGCATAGCACTGCTACCAGAAGACCTCTGTAAGCCTATGTTCCTTTTGAGAGAAAGCACGGATTCTGCAGTATTTCATGTTGCAGCATGGCTTCCACTGTCTTCTCTACCCTCATCAGCAATCCTACACCCCACGAACAATCACACTAGAGTCACTCATTTCTGCACACATGATGGTATTTCACAACTCTATGCCTTACTATTGCTTACTTTTATCCAATTTCCCCTCTTTCTGGTCTATCCAAGGTGTATCATTTCACATCCCTCATCTCAAACGATGCCCCTTCAGGGAAGACTCTCCCACCTAGGGAGCATATTGTCACATCATTATTAAACTATTTACCAAACTCTACTGCAATTGTCTCTGCTTCATCCATCAGAATCCTCGAGAATAGGCAGAATATTCCATTCATTTCCCCCCCCCCCGCCTCAGGGATACCAGAGTGTCTGACATCTGGTAGCTGTGTAATGTATTTTCTAGAAGAGTGAAGATGTTAATGAATAAAAACTCCTTGCATTGACATAGCATTTTACAAATCACAAAGCACTTTTCACATTGTGTTATGTCAATGGCGTCGTATCCATCTATTTATGATTCTTATATACAGGATTGGCCATATGTGGGGGAGGGGTCCTTTTGAAAGTCCAGTGACTGAAGAAAACTGCTGGTAATTGGAAAATGGGAAACATTTAACCAACTCTTTCCACACATTTGTGCCTCCAGGTGACGTACCCAGTTGTGTATCACTCTACTTCTGAATGGCACGACCACATCTACGCAGCAGTAATCTAACCTAGCAGCTAGACACATTTTCTCAAACTGTAGAAAATGAGGATTTCAAGGCTACACACCAATTTCCCTTTGTAAGGTGTTTCACTCATTATATTCACTGACCTTATTTCCACTGTGTTAGTTTATATTGCTCTCTGCTTGAGGAGTTTAATGAGTGTGTGAATTCCACTGGGCATTCTGAATACAATATCCCTGCATATGTGCACCTTTTTATGAAAAAACAGATTACCAAGCGTCTAAAAAGAAAGTGGGTTTTTTTGGGTCTTCCATCTGAATTTTACAGTTTTGCTTCAATTATGTGTTCTCAATGCAAATTATAATATTTGTGACAAATAAGCTAGTATGTCAAGAACAAATTCATTTATTTTATTTTAGCCCAGCTAGAAGTGGAAAGAACATGAGATTTTTGAGTGAAACAACTAGTTCCACCTCCATTACTTACATTTAGCTTGACATTGGGTAAGTCTCTAACTGCACTTAGCCTCAAGTTCTTCTGCTAAATGTAGATACTAATTAGATTCAGATTCTGTCAGAATCAAGAGAGGGGATAGATGTAAATGTGCCTTTTTATATTCAGGGTTGTATATAAATTTCATAGAACCCAATTATATATGCACATTATCATTGGTTCTTGCTAAATCCTATTCAGGTATTGACCTACTGCCTCTGAATGCAGTCAAGGAATATAATTAAGCATATATGGCATCTAGTTCTGGCTCTTTAGTCAGGAGCATTAATGGACAGTTCACAGTAACCTCAACCAAATCTGCTTCCTACATTTAGTATTAACAGATTCTGAGAACTATCCCTGTTTGGGAGTTATTGGATATGAATACATCACCACTGGTCAAGATAATTCTTTCTCTTTTATAACTTTTTTCCCCTTCCTTCTATAACTTAAATGCCAACAGAATTTTGCCTGTGCCTGGAATCTACTNAACTATCCCTGTTTGGGAGTTATTGGATATGAATACATCACCACTGGTCAAGATAATTCTTTCTCTTTTATATCTTTTTTCCCCTTCCTTCTATAACTTAAATGCCAACAGAATTTTGCCTGTGCCTGGAATCTACTTTGTCATTTATTCTGAAGAATCTGTCAATACCTCCATGATATGTCAGTCCAATAGGAAGAAATCACAAATAGAGTGGTGACTCAGTTCTAAACTCAAATTCAAGAAATCTGCAATCTCATATGAGGATTAACATCTAAGTGCTGCACATTCCCAAATTTATATCATTTACTAAAAACCCTTTGTTGGCATTCAAGAGCTAAAATATTCAATTGCCTACACAATATTACAAATTTAAAACATATATGCAAACTTCAGGTTTCTTCACCATCGTGAAAGGAGCTTAGAAGTCACCAGCACATCCTAACAACAAGTTAAAAGCTGAACAAACTGAAAAGGTCAATTCTTCTGAGATCTGTCAGAGAAGTGAGGTCACAGAGCAAACTGCTGCACAAAAAAATTAGGCAGATGGACATAACATAGAGAATCACAACTCACCAGAGCAGAAATCCATGCTTTTGTGAGTTTTCCTCCAGAAGCTCCTCCAGGTCCTCACAATGACTATTAAAGAAAAATTTCCTTATGTTTTGGGTGGGGGTGGGGTGTGTGTGGGGAGTAACCATTTTTAAATATGCCAGAATATTCTAAACAACCCCACCCTCAGGAGAAACTATTTCATCACAGTTTAAATTGCTGAGGTTTTATCCAAGCCTAACCTACCTGGTGGGAGGAAAATACCCAACTCCACCCCACTCCAGCCATCCTTTCCCACTTGAGGAGAGAAAACTGAGTCCTGGGTACAGGCTAAGACCCAATTGTGGGACAATCGGAAGCTTCTCCTCCCCCACACCTCATGACAGCATTACTAAATGCCTATTTATAGCAACTCCTTTTACTCACTTGATTATGGCTACCTTTCAGCCAAAAAATGCAAGGCATAGTAAAAGGCAAACAACCGGAGCACCTGGGTGGGTCAGTAGGTTAAGTGTCTGCTTTCAGCTCAGGTCATGATCCCGGGGTCCTGCCCCAAGTCAGGCTCCCTGCCAGTGGGGAGTCTGCTTCTCCCTCTTCCTCTCCCTCTCCCCCTCCTCTCCCCACATGCCACCCCCCTCCCCTAGCTCATGTTCTCTATCTCTCTCAAATAAATAAAACCTTTTTATTTTAAGGCAAAAAACAGAGTNCTCCACCCCACTCCAGCCATCCTTTCCCACTTGAGGAGAGAAAACTGAGTCCTGGGTACAGGCTAAGACCCAATTGTGGGACAATCGGAAGCTTCTCCTCCCCCACACCTCATGACAGCATTACTAAATGCCTATTTATAGCAACTCCTTTTACTCACTTGATTATGGCTACCTTTCAGCCAAAAAATGCAAGGCATAGTAAAAGGCAAACAACCGGAGCACCTGGGTGGGTCAGTAGGTTAAGTGTCTGCTTTCAGCTCAGGTCATGATCCCGGGGTCCTGCCCCAAGTCAGGCTCCCTGCCAGTGGGGAGTCTGCTTCTCCCTCTTCCTCTCCCTCTCCCCCTCCTCTCCCCACATGCCACCCCCCTCCCCTAGCTCATGTTCTCTATCTCTCTCAAATAAATAAAACCTTTTTATTTTAAGGCAAAAAACAGAGTTTGAAGAGACTAAGCAAGTATCCAAATTAGTTTGGCAGGACTGTTAGAATTATCAGAGCAAGAAATTTTTTTAAAAATATGGTTATATGCTAAGAACTTTAATGGAAACAAAAGATGATATGTAAGAAAAGATGGATAACTTAAGCAGAGAGAAGAAATTTTAAAAAAAGAGTGAAATAGAAATATTGAAGACCAAAACCACTGTAACAGAAACAAAGAATGCTTTGATGAACTCACTAATAGACTGGATATGGCTGAGNCCCCCTCCTCTCCCCACATGCCACCCCCCTCCCCTAGCTCATGTTCTCTATCTCTCTCAAATAAATAAAACCTTTTTATTTTAAGGCAAAAAACAGAGTTTGAAGAGACTAAGCAAGTATCCAAATTAGTTTGGCAGGACTGTTAGAATTATCAGAGCAAGAAATTTTTTAAAAAATTACGGTTATATGCTAAGAACTTTAATGGAAACAAAAGATGATATGTAAGAAAAGATGGATAACTTAAGCAGAGAGAAGAAATTTTTAAAAAGAGTGAAATAGAAATATTGAAGACCAAAACCACTGTAACAGAAACAAAGAATGCTTTGATGAACTCACTAATAGACTGGATATGGCTGAGGAAAGAGTATCTGAACTTGGGGATATAACAAAAGAAACTTCCAAAACTGAAAAGCAAAGAGAAAAAAGGATTGAAAAAAACCAGAGCAGAATATCCAAGAACTGCAGGGCGATTACAAACAGTGGAATATATGTGTAATGGGAATTCAAGAAGGAGAAAGAAAAGGAACAAAAGAAATATTTGAAACAATCATCACTGAGAATTTCCCCAAATTAATGTCAGACACTAAGCCACAGATATAGGGAGCTCAGAGAACACCAATGAGGTTAAAATATATGCATATCACTTGCAAACGACAGAAAATCAAAATAAAGAAAAATCCTGAAAGAAGACAGAGGAAAAAGACAGCTTGCCTGTAGAGAAACAAAGATTAAGAATTATATCTGAATTTTCCTCAGAAACCATGCAAGAAGAGAACCGAGTGAAATATTTAAAATGTTGGGAGAAAAAAAAAATACCAACCTAGGATTCTGTACCTTGTGAAATTACTATCCAAAAGTGAAAGGAAAATAAAGACCTTCTCAGACAAAAACTAAGTGAATTTGTTGCTAGTAGACCCACCTTGCAAGAAATGTTATTCAGAGAGAAGGACAATTATACACATCAGAAAATCAGATTTATATAAAGAATGGAAAAGCATCAGAAAAGGAAAAAAATATTTTCTTATTCTTAATTAATCTAACAGATAACATTCTATTCAAAATAATAATAGCAACAATTGATTTGATTACATATGTATATATGTATATATACACTTACGTTTAAGTAACATGAATGTCATCAATGATACAAGGGATGGAAAGGAAGAAATAGGAATATTTTGTTACTATAAGATATTTGCACTACAATACTATTATTTGAAAGTGGACTTGAATTCATTGTAAACATACATTGCAAACTTTGGTCAACCATTAAAAAGAGTTTTAAAAGAAAGTATTACTGATGTGTTAAGAAATAAGAGAAAGTGGATTCATAAAAAATGCTCAATTAAAACCAAAACAAGGCAGAAAATCTATGGAAGATAATAGGAACAAAAAAATAAGTTCAACAAAAAGAAAACAGTAACAGATATGATAATTATTAATACAAATATATCAAAATTAATACAAATATATCAAAATTAAATATATCAAAATATAACAAATATATCAAAATTAAAGTTAATGGTTTCTGTATACCAGTTAAAAGACAGAGATTGTCAGAACAGATTGAAAAAAAAAGACCTAACTATATGTTGTCTATAAGAAATCCACTTTAAATAGAAAGACACCTATAAATTAAAAGTAAAGGGATGGAAAAAGATATACCATGCTAACATTAATTAAAAGAAAACAAGGGTGACTATCTTAATTTCAGACAGAGTAAACTTCAGACTAAGGAAGTTATCAGGGGAAAATAGGAGCATTAAAAAATAATAAAGGAGACAATACTCCAAGAGGAAATAACAATTCTTAAAATACGTATCATACAAATGAAAGTCAAAATATGAGAGGCAAAAACTGATAGAATTTTAAGGAGAGATAGATAAATTCCCTATTATAATTAGGAACTTTAACACCTCTCTTTCACAAATGGACAGATAAAATAGGCAGAAGATTAGTAATGTATAGTTGAACTCAACACCACCACCAACCAACTGAGTGTATTTGACTTCTATAGATGACTTCATCCAGCAGTATCAGACTATACATTCTTCTCAAGTTCACATGGAACATTCACCAAGAATAGACCACACTCTGAGGCTTAAAACACATCTTAATAAAAGTAAAAAAATAGAAATAATACAATGTCTGGAAATCACTAACACAAATATGGCTGGAACATCCCCAGATACTCGGAGACTAAACAACACCCTCCAATTAACACAAGAGTCAAAGAAGAAATCTCAAGAGAAATTTAAAAATATTTTGAAATAAATCAAAATGAAAATGCAACTTATCAAAATCTATGAGATGCAGTGAAAGCAGTACTGAGAGCAAAATTTAAGCACTGAATGCATAAATTATAAAAAAAGAAAGTTCTAAAATTCATAAACTACACTTTCACCTAGGGGAACTAGAGAAAGAAGAACAAATTAAATCCAAAGTAAGCAGAAGAAGAGAAATAATAAAAATTAAAACAGAAGTCAATGAAATTGAACACAGGAAATCAATGGAGAAAATCAACAAAACCAAAATTTGTTTCTTTGAAAAATTTCATAGAATCAGTAAGCCTCTACCCAGTCTACCGAACAAAAATAGACTGAAGATGCAATTACTAATATCAGAAATGAAAGAGGGAGCATCGCTGCAGATGTCATGAACATTAAAAGGATAATAAAGGAATATTGTAAAAAAACTATGCCCATACATTTGACAGCCTACATGAAAAGGACCAATTCCTTGAAAGATACAATCTGCTGAAATTCACACAAAAGGAAGCAGATAATCTAAATCGGCTTATAGCTATTAAAAAATGGAATCACATCTTCTTTATCCATTCATCTGTTGAAGGACATCTTGGCTCCTGCTAACTGAACGTAAAAAAAAAATTAATTTAATTTAAAAAATTGAATCAATAATTACAAACTTTCCAAAGCAGAAAGCAGCAAACCCAAATAGGTTCACTGGTGAATTCTACCGTATGTTTAAGGAAGAAATTATTCCCTACAATCTCTTCCAGAGTATAGAAGCAAAGAGACTATTTGAAAGCCAGTTTGGCAGTTTCTTACAAAACTGCACATACTCTTACCATACAACCCATACAATCCTGCACTCTGTTCTTGGTATGAACCCAAAAGAGTTGAAAACTTATGTCTACACAGAAACCTGCACATGGTTGTTTATAGCAGCTTTATTCATAATTGCCAAAACTTGGAAGCAACCAAAATGTCCTTTAGCAGGTGAACGGATAAATAAACTGTTGTGCATGCGGAAATGGGACATTATTCAGCATTAAAAAGAAATGAGCTATTAAGGCATAAAAAGTATGGTAGACACTTAAATGCATATTACTAAATGAAAGAAGCCAATATGAAAAGGTTTTATACCGTATGCTTCCAAATATATGACATTTTGAAAAAGGCAAAATATGGAGAGAGTAAAAAGATCAGTGGTTGTGCTAGCGGAGAGAAAAGAAGAGCCCAGAGGATTTTTAGGGCAGTGAAACTATTCTGTATCATACGACAATAGTGGATACATGTAATTATACATTTATCAAAACCCACAGAATATACAACACTAAAAGTGAGCCCTTCTGCAAACTACGGATGTTGTGTGATAATGACATGTTGCTGTGGGTTCTTTGATTGTAACAAATGTCCTACCATGGTGCAGAGTATCAGTGGGTGGGTGTGTGTGCATGTGTGGGAACAGGAGGTATATGGCAACTCTTTTGTACTTCCACTCAATTTTGCTCTGAACTCAAAATGTTCTTAAAAATCAACTTTATTTGTTAAAAAAATACAAATACATATCAGTCTTCTTTTCCAAAACAAAACCAATCTTTCCCAAAACCTTGCCATTCNTGCATGTGTGGGAACAGGAGGTATATGGCAACTCTTTTGTACTTCCACTCAATTTTGCTCTGAACTCAAAATTGTTCTTAAAAATCAACTTTATTTGTTAAAAAAATACAAATACATATCAGAGTCTTCTTTTCCAAAACAAAACCAATCTTTCCCAAAACCTTGCCATTCTATTTCCTAATTCTTTGAGTTGCACTGTTATTCAGGTTATTGCCAAGCCATAAAACCTGTCGTGCTGAATTCTTCCCACACTTCCATCACGTTCGTTATGTGATAAGGTCTTGTAGATGGTATCTAACAATCTCAGCAGTTACGTTGCTTCTCTTCATCCCCACTGCCACTGCCCTCATCCAGCCTTTCTCACCTATTCTGTGTATTGCCTTCTTGCCTCCTCACCACTTTTCCTGACTCCAGTCTGGCTCCTCTCTAATCACGCCTCCTCCCTTACAGAGATCATTTTTCAAAAATATAGATCTGATAATGTCACTTTTCTTCTTAAGTTCTTCAATAACTGTGGCTTCAGTGGCTTCAAAACCTTGTCGCTCTAGCATTATAAATCCATAGCGTCCAGGGTCCTTTGTGGTGCGGCTTCTGCTACTACTTGCTTTATGTCCACCACTTCCCCATTCACTTCCTCTCCATGAAACTCTCTCATCTCTTCATTGTAGAACTCTTTTGTCTAACAGTACTTTATCTCCATCGCTATATCTTCATTTCTCAAACCTTGGAATTATTCCTGCTTCTAGGAATATCTCTATACTAAACCACCCTTCTCATCTATGCTCATCCTCCAGACTTCTAGATGTAGTAATTAGAGTACATGCATCTAAATTGTTTTTTAATTATTCGTTCATTTATTAAATATAGTGTACCACGTTTATGTCAGGCATTTTTCCATGCACAGGAACTATAGCTGTAAACACAGACAAAATCCTTGCCCCTATGAAGCTTATATCCTGTTCTAATGAGTGAGATGGATAACAAACAATAAATATGAGGGGTGTGCCTGAGTGGCTCAGTCAGTTAAGTGTCTGCCTTCAGCTCAGGTCATGATCCCAGGGTCCTGGGATCGAGCCCCACATCAGTCTCCCTGCTCAGAGGGGAGCCTGCTTCTGCCCCTGCCCCTCCCTCTGCTTGTGCCCGCTCCCTTCCTTTCTCTCTCTCTCTCTGTCAAATAAAATCTTTAAAAAAAAATTTTTAAGCTAAAAAAATAAACAATAAATATAGGATATGTAATTCAATACAATTGCCATGAATTAAAATGGGGCAGGAATAAAAAAGAGAAAAGTCTGGAAGAGAAGAGAAGTCTGGTAAGACCTCCCTAGGGCACTTACAGCCTTCCTAGGAGAAGAGCATTATAAACAAGAGCATCAAAACCTCATGCCAAGAGCAAGAGCTTTTAGAAAAAGTAGAGGCCAGTGGGGGAGGTCAAGCAAAGAACTTTAAAAACAGAACAATTCCAAAAGCTTAGATACGTTCTCCAAAATTTGGAGAACAGAGGAAATTTTACTTGCGTATCTGACAATTTCCAAAGAAAGCAAGCTGATCTCCCACAGGTGATAGTGGGTATGTGGGGATTTGTTATGGAGACAATTGTGGACTTTTTGATAGCAGTCTTTGAGTAATATTGAAAACGTCCCTGCCTAAGAGGATTTCTTGCTAAGAGTAAGAAAATCTCATTAAAAAGAGGCTTAAGGTGTCATCATGTATAAAATAAGCATAGGTCAATGGTGGGGTTGGAGGAATTCAGGAGGAAGCATTGCTTATGTCTAGGAACTGAAAGCAGAGGTCCCCAGTGGTATTCGAGGGTAAGAGAACCTCTGAAGAATGCCATAAAATTTATTTTCCATGGGAAAAAGAAAGAGCAGCATAATGCCAGATTAGTACTGCTCCAGTGCAAGTACACAACTCCCGGAATGACAGTAAAATGCAATTCTATTTATGTATTTATTTAGGCTCCCACAATCCCTTTAAAATTATTCATAGGGGTAATCTCCATCCCTTGGATGGACACTTTGGAAAGCTTCCTGACCTCTTAGGTAATAGATAATGCTATTCCCTCTTTATAGTGCAAATAGGGTTCCCATTCTAAAATTAGATTATCTTTTTGAAGATGGTAATCCATAATTATTTAATTATAAGAAATCTCCCAGTAAACACATCTTCCTCCCCATGCCCTGAAATTGGCAGTTCTTTGGCCCTCTCCCTGGTTACACCAACTCTCCCAGTGGCTGGGGAAGGGATAAGGTATATATTGCATGGCTGCCTGCTCTCTGGATCTGTGAGTGGTTAAAATGGCTTCTTTCTCCTAGGTTGTTCAGAAATTCCCATCTCTGGACGTCTCTTACTTTTCTCAAGATCAGATGAATCACCTTCAGTCCTCAATAATTCATCATTTACTACGTGTTTCTCGCTGCTGTGGTCTCTCCCCTCTTCCATTGACTCTTTTGGGCAGGACACTAGACAATCATATGCTAGCTTTCTTGCACACTCACCTCTCACACACATTTCCTGGCTGAACTCACATATTTCTTGGCACAACAAATTTTGGGAGGACATGCCCATCTCAATCAGCTTATATTTTGCCTTTATGTGTTCCCAGAGGCTGTCAGTACTCAATTCAAATTCAGAAAAACAAATCAGTTCTCTGAAGCAAATTAAAAAGATTTCTTAGAGAAGAGACTTAATAAACTTTGGGAAACTTGATAAAAATAACAAAATTGGTATCTGCTGAATCAGCATCTGAAATAAGGGGTGAAGCATCTAAAATTTTTTATGTACTTCTCTCAGATTATTGTAATCCACACCAGAGTTTGAGTGAGAATAGCTTTTTTTCACAGCTTTTTCTTTTCTCTTTCCTTTTTTTATTTTAACTCAGTCATCCTTTCATTTGTCAAAAATTTTAGGACACTTAACACCAATTGTTAAAATCAATTTAGTGAAAGTAGGACATGCACTTTGCTATAAATTTTTCCTAACATTACATATTTTTTTATCCATATGTTGTTTTGCCCTATGAGAGTTAATAGGTGTAATCAAATGTAAAAATGGTATTTTTGTTAAAGAGGAAAATCCATGACATTGGTTTGCAATGTACCTAAGCTTCCCAGGTGAAACCTAAAACCAGCCACTGAATGTAGAGGACAGAGAGAGACAAAAGAACAAGGCAGGCCACTCCTGGCTGGTAGGTGCTAGTTTAATAAGCAAGGGTTCGAACTTACATATGAGGCTTGTCTTGGGTGGCCACAAGATAAGAATATCCACATATCCACCTACCAATCCTTAAGAGTTTATATAGAGGCCTTAACTAGGTTTAGTCACATATACCCTCCAGGTGGTCTCAGCATCACATTACTATCTCAACGCTATGTCCTTCAGCAGTCCTTGGACCAGGCAAACAGAACCCACATTCCAAGGACAGAGGAGGGGATGAGGAAACTCCAATTATCCTGGTGCCACTCATGGGTTAACAAGAAGTCATATCTTCTTGATGACATCCCCCAACACATGACTCCTGGAGAATATGATGCCATAGCTATCTGTAGCTTTCATTAAATTGCCCTTCAAGTCTACTGATAGTTACACCTGTACCCCTGTGGAAAATACCCTTGTAAGCACGTAGTGCTACCTGAACAGCTGAGCATAAGTAAAGATATCCAAGACACTATTGAGAAGGATGAGATACATTTGTGGATTTCAGTAAATAATCAAAGGAAATCCAGATGGGATATTATCCTGCTGGAAACTATATATAATTAAGAATGTAGTCACTATTAAAATACTTCTCAATATATACTTATTCCATGTATTACATATGTGGGCATAAACAAAAAGGAGAAAATATAAAGATCTTTTAAGCTTTTTACTAAAATAATACTTAAACTTCTCACTACAAAAAATGGTGTGAACCATGTGGTTTCTTCGGATGTTCTGTCTGCTAGTACTGAGCACTTTCTGTAGCTAGTCACATAGGCAAGTAATTAAGCCAAAAGAACAGCAGTATCACTACCATAAAATTATTTGCTTCCAGTGGTTAGGGGACTGACTCCTTGTAGCTTGCTACAATATTTGCTGTTTTCTCAAAAAGTGCTGAGCATTTGGACCTGGGTTCCTCATTTGTGATGCAAACCGACTGCATGAGTAGTGTCCATCTGGTCTCATTGTCTTGCCCTGGTGAGACTTGCAGGGAAATGAAACCAATGCAAATATGCTGATACTTGTATTGCCTCCTATGCTGTTAGTAATAAATTCCTTTGTCTCCAACCCAAAGGTCTTGTATTATCTCTCAGAAGCCATGAAATTGCAAGCTAACTTTTTAGTTTATTAGGGTAAAATCTCAGACACTTTATAGTCCTTGTTATACTCCTGGTTACAGTCTTAATCATGGGCTATTTTCAGACTGAAGTGGAAAATTTTGAGTTTGCTTCTCACTAAATCCAGAAAAAATACCAACTGCCATACAGTGTTTAACCAATATACTAGCTTTCTATTACTGCTGGAACAAATTACCACAAGCTTATAGTGACTTAAAAGAACATAAATTCATTATCTTATAGCTCAGGAAGTCAAAAGTCCAAAATTAGTCTCACTAGGCTAAAGTCAAGACATTGGCATTTTGGAGGCTCTTGAAGAGAATTTGCTTCTTTGCCCTTTCCAGTTCCTGGGAAAAATCTGTCAGCCTTGTCTTATTCCTTCCAACAGAATCACTCCAACCTCTGTTTCTGTGGCCGTAGTTCCTTCTTCTCACTCTCACCATCTGCCTTTCTTTTATAAGGACCCTTGCGATTACATTGGACCCACCTGGATAATCCAGGATCCATAACTTAATCACATTACCAAGTCCCTTTCCCGTGTATGACATCATCTTTACAGGTTTTATAGATTAGGATATGGCCACCCTTGAGAGGTCATTATTTGATCTACCACAAGGGACTTAAAGATGCTAAGAAGCCCAGCAAAGGCCCAAAGTTGATCATATAGGGATTGACCTCAGGGGAAATTTTTAGGGGATTCACAGACCTTTAAGAATCTCCAGGGGGGGGCCTGATGATCCAAGAATAAGAAATAAACCTTTATACACAGGGATTCTTAGAACATAATTAGGATTCAACTGCACCACATTCACATATGAAGGCAATTGTGACATTCTTCTTAGAGCTATAGTGATGGAATAGACATGTGATCAAAAGTAAAAGATTTGAATCCTATCCACATTATTACCTGTGTGTCTTCAAAAAAACTATGTAACCTAACCTAATTGATTTGTTAATTAGAAGGTATCAATACATCTATCTGGTTGAATTTTATGAGAATTTACTGGGTAAAAACACATTATTAATTATAATGTTAAACAAATATATAATTTGTATCATGGCACTTAAATATTATAATTAAAAATATTATAATTTAATGTATGTGAATATATTTCTATTACATATTACATTGTTATAGTAAGATCCAATATTGTAAATTACCAGTCAATATCTAATTGGATAGCACTTTCAAATACATTCTTTAATTTAGATATGATTGTAGTCTCTCATTAGCTCATATTTGTATTATGGTAACAATTTTCTTGGGTTTTTTTTCAGGTTTTTATTTATAATCTAGTTAGTTAACATATGGTGAAACTGGTTTCAGATGTAATTTTGCTTGTTTTTTAAAAAGCTCCTATATTGAGGGGCACCTGGGTGGCTCAGGGGGTGAAGCAACTAGCTTCGTCTCAGGTCATGATCCCAGGGTCCTGAGATCAAGCCCCACGTCAGGCTCCCTGCTCAGTGAAGAGTCTGCTTCTCCCTCTCCTTCTACTTCTGCCTCCAGTCTTGCTCTCTCTCATGCTCTCTCTCTCAAATAAATTAACAAAATCTTTAAAAAAAAAAAAAAAGCAGTAGCATGGAGGACCATAGGGAAAGGGAGGGAAATCTGAAGGGGGAGAAATCAGAGAGGGAGACAACCATGAGAGACTATGGGCCCCTGGAAACAGAGGGTTTCAGAGGGGAGCGGGGTGGGGAGATGGGGTAACAGGGTGATGGGTATTAAGGAGGGCATGTGTTGTGATGAGCACTGGGTGTTATAGGCAACTAATGAATCACTGAACACTGCATCAAAAACTAATGATGTACTGTATGCTGGCTAACTGAGCATAATAAAAAATAAAAATAAACCTCCTATATCGAATTTTAATAAAATTGTTTCATTTAGGATATTAAGAATCTATTTAGAAGACAATAAAATAAAACATTATATACAAACAATATTTGCAGACTCTCCATGTGCTATAGACTAAATATTTGTGTCCCTCTCAAAATTCATGTGTTGAAATCTTTACCCTTAGTGTGATAGTATTAGGAGGTGGGGCCTTTGTGTTGTGATGGAGGTCATGAGGACAGAGTCCTCGAAATCAGTCCTCTTATAAAAGAGACCTCAAAGAGCTCTCTTATCCCTTCTACCATGTGAGGACATAACAAAAATATAGCTATCTATGAACCAGAAAGTAGGTCCCACCAGACACCATCCCTGCCAGTGCTTTGATCTTGGATTTCCCAGGCTTTGGAATTGTAAGGAACAAATTTCTATTGTTATAAGCCAGCCAGTCTGTGGTATTTTGTTATAGCAGCCTAAATAGACTATGACACCACCCTTCATTGAATTTCCACTCTAAAATGGGCTATGCCAAATAAGTACATACTATTTTCCTTTTTAAAAAAATATCAAAATTAAAACTGCCAGAGAGCTTTCAATATATTATCCATTTAAAGACATTAACAAGGATAACTAATTTGTTGAATGAGCTGGACAAAATGGAGTATGAGCAAAAATCTACCTCCTTTTTCACCGTTGCTTTTTAAAGTTACTCTGTTGACTGGTTCCTAATCTTGAACGAAATCTGGATCAAACCTCACAGCTTTCATGATCACCTTGAATTATGAACAAACAGTCTTATTTGTTCAGACACTAAAAGTTCAAGAAAGTCCAAGACCCAATTTCTTATACCTCCAGCTTGAGCCTGACTCAGGTCTAGAAGTGTATGGTAGGGAGGGGGCATTTCCAGTCTTCTTCTGTCTTCTCCACATTCTTTCCTCCCTGCTCATTCACTGTTCTTCCTCTGTTCTACGAGGTTGATTTTTATTTTTTGTAATTAAAGTATAATTAACATGCATTATTATATTATCTTCAGGTGTGTAATATAATGATTCAACAACTCCGTATATTACTCAAGGTAAGTATACTCTTGATTCCCTTGAGCTAGTTCACCCTTCCCCCACCTGGAATAGCCAAAACAATCTTGAGAAAGAAGAGCAAAGCTGGAGGTATCATAATCCCAGATTTGAAGTTATCCTACAAAACTGTACTAATCAAAACAGCATGTTACTAGCATAAAAATAGACACATAGATCCATGGAACAGAATAGAAAGCCCAAAAATAGACCCATGCTTACAGGATCAATTGATCTTTATTTTTGAAGTGTGGGGAAGTGAGGGTTTAAGAGAAAAGGGCACGATTTAGGATGTGAGTACCTTTATAATACTATACAAGCTGTAGAATGGCCTCAGATATGGCAGATTTTTAAATGTAGGCTTTTTTTTTCCTACGGGTGTTCTTTTGTGTATTCTCATGGGTATTTACCATCTGCATTTCCTTGAGGCGAGAAATGTGTCCTCTAGAATTCCTGACCTCCGATCTACAGCTCAGTCCTTGGATTTAGTGTTTAAGTCCACACAAACTCCTTATCCTGGAAATACCTTATCCCCCTGTTCAGGTCTTTGGGGAAGATTTTCTTTCATGATTCTAGCCTCCCAGAGTCTACATGTGCCCTCCACTAGTCACTTGATTTTGACTTCATTGGTGTGATGTGAAGTGCTCCAGCTCTGTTTCTGTACTTGTCCTGCTTTGGGGGCTGCTCCAGGCTCACTCCTGCTTTTAGTATTTCCTTCCATATGCAAGTAAAGTACTGGTTCTATGCCCACTAAACTCTGTGAAATCTGCCAAATAATACAAATGCAAGTAGTTAGAGAACAGAGAAATCAATGCCACTTACGGAAATCAGAACTCTCAGAGAGAGTGGTATGTGAAATTGATTGAACTTGTACAAAAGAGACTGAATAGTAATGGCATGCTAGGTCAGGAAGTTTTTGCTGGCTTTAAGAGTTTGAGCTTTATAATTAGGTAGCCTTAGGTTTTAATTTAATTTCTGGGATATATTGCCTGGTTGAATCTGAACCAGATACATTGTTTGGCTTCCCTATCTTTTCTGTAAAAGATATGTATTTCTTAAGGTTATTATGAGTGCAAAATTATCTAAGGTATGGAAGGTCTTAACACCTAGTTTATTATAAATAGTCAATAAATCATAAGTTAAGTGGTGCCTGGGTGGCTCAGTTGGTTAAGCGTCTGCTTTTGGCTCAGATCATGATCCTGGGGTCATGGGATTGAGCCTCCCCCTCCACTCCACCCCTCCCTGCTCAGCAGGAGTCTGTTTCTCCCTCTCTTTCTGCTCCCCCCCCCACTCGTGTTCATTCTCGCTCATGTTCTCTCTCTTTCTCTCAAATAAATAAATAAATAAATAAATCTTTAAAAACAATAAATAAATCATAACTTTAATATGGTAGAGATTCTGGAGTTAGGATTTTCTTTTAAGATTTTATTTATTTATTTATTTGAGAGAGAGAGCGTGTAACATGGGGCTTGATCCCACAACCCTGAGGTCATGACCTGAGCTGGAACCAAGAGTCAGACACTCAACCAACTGAGCCACACAGGAGCCCCCAGATTTAGGATTTTTAATTCATGCGTGGATATGAAGAAATAGAAAATAAATATAATTTAATAGGGAGATCTACATTTGGATAGGAATGATGAGTTCATCCTCACATTCTAGGTGCTACTTTGTAGATTACCTTTTAATTATCTGGGCAGTCACTGATCTTCCCTAAAAAATTACGGGCTCTTTAAATCAGAAACAGTATCTTACTCATCCTTTTATGCCTTGGCACTGACACATAGCAGTCTTTAAAAGGAATTTCCTGAATGAATACATTAAGGTATTATGAAATAATTGTTCTTAGAAATTAAATATTGGCATGATTATCAATAATACATATTGAGAAAGCATTAAATAATCAAAGTGGTTAATTGGCAAAAGTGGCCTAGTGTTTGAATGCAGAACAAATTAAATGAGATGAAGATGAGAAATTAGAAAATTTTTTTTCTAGTTGTGACTCACAGTGGCAGGATCCCAGACCAACTGGCAGCACTGGATGTAAATAATCATCCAAGAGATACTGCGAAGGGCCATGCATTACAAAGTGAATATAGAATATAAAGGAAAAATTAAAATGTGAAGTCCTACTCCTAAAGTGAAGAAGAGACATATTTGGAACATAAGTGTGGGACTTAAGAAGAAAATTGACCTAAGAATAAAAATATCAAATCTTGATACTTGGATTTTGAGACAACATCCAGACATTTAAGTGTAAATTTATTTTTCCAGATTTGGAAATATAGATGTAGAGAATTAATTAAAATAAAAATAAACACACACAGTTTTTAATGAAAAAGTGACAGCTGTAATGTTAGCTTAGATTAATTGGGGAGAATTATATAAAGTACATTTTCAAAAGCAGGAAATCAGTAGTGAGCTCTGAATTTTGGTTAGACTTAGTGACTAGGAGTAGGAATGCTACCACTTATTGAGTGTGTGGTGTGTGCCACCCAAAGAGAGAAACTGGGCTTTGGAGAAGATAAGGAATTTGCCTAAAATCACACCACTAGTAAATGCTACCAAACAAAGATCCAGGAATCAGCCTCACTCTGTCTCAAAATCTCCTCTTCCCTACCAATTATAACAAAGGCAACATATATGGAATAGACAAAAGAAGGAAGGTAAACCCAGGTTTTAATGGAGATGAATGTTTTAAGAGTAGATTATTAAATGTATAGGCTGACATGGCCAAAAAAAGTTGAGGACGATAAATATAAAATGTGATAAAATGACAAAGTTGCCCAAACTGTCCTTGAATGGCCATGCTTGGAAAACTGTGCAGCTCTGCTTTCTGGCCATCATTAAATAATACTTATGTTACCCATGTCTTTATTAATGATTAAAATCTTCAGGTCTTATAAACAGTCTACTCCAGCACTACCTCTAGCAAATTCGTCTTGAAAGATTTCCATAGCCCTGCACACTGAAGGGCTCATGTAACTGACAAGGTAACGACAGGGGCAATTTTAAACCGTTAAAAGACTGCTGTATTTGATCTTTCCCAGTGCTGATTTCAGCAAAAGAAGGGGAAATGTTCATTATGTCAAAAAGAATGTAAAACACAAAATATGATGCCAGTTTCTGAGCCTTTTCCATCCAATCCTTTCCTACCAAATGACAGGAATATGTCAAAATTATAGTCAGGGAAAACGAAGTAAATGTTGGTTGATCTCAAGCTAAGAAAGTGGTTACTGTTAACAAGCTTTGCAATTTTACAAATCCCCATTTATGTATAACAGTACATGATTTTATATTAGCCAGAAAAGATGACAGGTAAAGGGGTAATATTCACTGCAGTAAAAATGATCTTTGCTTATATGAGGCAGGTTTTATTCTTTGATTTCAATTTGATTCAGTGTTCAACCTAATGAAAATGCTACAGCAAATAAAATGCATTTCCATTGCACAATCATTTGTGATTTTGTTTAGACTAGCTGTGAATTTTGACTAAATGAAGTTATTTAGTTGTCTCACATCAAACCGCTTGCTATGTTGCAAACAACAGAAGAGAAGAGGTTAATTTAGAACAGCATTAAGGGAAAAGAAAAAGTTCAACAAGGGAAAATGCAAGGTTTAGTCAAAATAGACAATTGGGAACAAACGGCAAGGAGCAAAATACACTAATTGAAAACCAGGCAGGACATTTTTTCATTTCTTTCTTTTTTAGTGCACTGATTAAAAAAATAGTTAATTAGTACACATCATCAGATCTACTCCACACTGGGTGTTTAACCTTGTAATTTTGTCATTTTTCAGAGAAGTCGGGTGTTTAATGAAAGCGCCATTAAGTTATAAATGCATAATGATGTGTATTATCGATAGACCAGAGAATACTCAAAATATTTCTCTGTAAATTTTGCATATTTCCAGCATTTGTCAACCATTTCATGTTTACCAAGTACTTTACTCTTGTTCAAGAATCTATTTTCCAAAATCAAGTGTAAATATTTTTTTCCCAAAGGCTTTTAGAACACACAATGGTGGGGCGCCTGGGTGGCACAGCGGTTAAGCGTCTGCCTTCGGCTCAGGGCGTGATCCCAGCGTTGTGGGATCGAGCCCCACATCAGGCTCTTCCGCACTGAGCCTGCTTCTTCCTCTCCCACTCCCCC
>NC_048228.1:84057257-84069214 GCF_002007445.2 Ailuropoda melanoleuca | reverse complement strand
AACAGAAGAGAAGAGGTTAATTTAGAACAGCATTAAGGGAAAAGAAAAAGTTCAACAAGGGAAAATGCAAGGTTTAGTCAAAATAGACAATTGGGAACAAACGGCAAGGAGCAAAATACACTAATTGAAAACCAGGCAGGACATTTTTTCATTTCTTTCTTTTTTAGTGCACTGATTAAAAAAATAGTTAATTAGTACACATCATCAGATCTACTCCACACTGGGTGTTTAACCTTGTAATTTTGTCATTTTTCAGAGAAGTCGGGTGTTTAATGAAAGCGCCATTAAGTTATAAATGCATAATGATGTGTATTATCGATAGACCAGAGAATACTCAAAATATTTCTCTGTAAATTTTGCATATTTCCAGCATTTGTCAACCATTTCATGTTTACCAAGTACTTTACTCTTGTTCAAGAATCTATTTTACAAAATCAAGTGTAAATATTTTTTTCCCAAAGGCTTTTAGAACACACAATGGTGGGGCGCCTGGGTGGCACAGCGGTTAAGCGTCTGCCTTCGGCTCAGGGCGTGATCCCAGCGTTGTGGGATCGAGCCCCACATCAGGCTCTTCCGCACTGAGCCTGCTTCTTCCTCTCCCACTCCCCCTGCCTGTGTTCCCTCTCTTGCTGCTGTCTCTATCTCTGTCGAATAAATAAATTAAAAAAAAAAAAAAGAACACACAATGGTGACAGTTTTTAATTTTTCTTTAACAGTTGATATCATTTACATTTGCATTTCTCTCAATTTTATAGGTAAGTTATATAGAACTCCATGATTCAACAATTAATTATCCATTGCCTACTATGTGAATGTACATGCTAGGTCTTTATCTTTTCAAGGGCTTTTATAACCTCTTAGAGGAACCAGATTTCTCATCATGTGTGTTACAATAAAACAAGGCAGTTGAAACTTAGGTAGGTTCTTAAACCTACGTTGATGCCATATTTCTTCAAGCTTACCCTCTGGCATTCACTACCACATTCAAAATATTCTCAACTAATAACCATCCAGGGACGAGACGACTGCATGCAGATGACCACAATAATGAAAGACAGCATTAGTTGGGTATGTATCCCGCATCAGGCATTGTGCTGAGTGTGTTTATCAAGGACTCACCCTTCAGGGGCTGATAATAACTTCATAAGGCAGCTGTTATAATGACTTAATGACTTCCCATTTTCCGATGAGAAAACTGAGCTTTAGAGAGTCTAAATAATTTGCCAACCATTATATAACTAAATGAGCTGGAGCTGGTATTCACACTCATATAGCCTGAATCCAGACTCTTATTTTTGCCTCCTGAAATATACTTCCTGCCCATCACACTGGGGATTTGAAAGGCCTCACTATTCAAACAAGTGCTATTTTAGTTTAGCCATCCTTCTACCACCCTAATTACAATAAAGAGGACAAGCAGAGCCAGGATTTACTCCATTAGGTGCAAAGAATAATTTCCCACCTACCTCTGTCCATAGGGATTATCTCACTTTGGCTCATGAGGCACCTGAGCCAACAATAAATAAATAAATAAATTATTTATATATAATAATAAATAAACAAATAAAATAAAATAATCCAAGCAGAACTGTTTCAGCTTTGCCCAGCTTCTGTATATAGTCAGGAGGGCAGCTGTTCCTGTGATGGCCAGATTCTCTGGGGATGTCTTGGCTATGACTACCCATATGATTATGACTGCAGATTGCAGTTTGGCAAAGAGAAAGCATATTCTGACCAAGGCAAGTGAAGGAGAGAGGGTCATGCAATCAGAGTATTGGGAAATTATGAATTTCAGAGTTGGAAAGGCTCTTAAAGTTTACTATCCCTTTACATCAACAGCGTCTGACTCAATTCAATTAGAGCATTACACTTCTCATCACTTTTGAAAGAGGAGAAATGTTAAATGAGCTGGTCAGAATATTCTAACTATTTTATCTGTAATATCTTGTTGTCACTTGTGGTCTAACTGCTCTCTGTTGCAAAGGTTGGGAGTGGAGTGACAATATATTGCATAGAAATGTGCACATGGATACTATGAAGACGGCACTGACTCGGGCGTATCATCTCCGTTGGTGTTCTTACTTTCTCTTACTTCAATCTCTGATCCATTCTTACCTTCTGAATCAGTCCATTCTAGGTACCTACCCAACCCTGACAGATTTAGCAGCATTATTTCAAGCTGAATTACCACTCCACTGCATTGGTGTGGGTCACAGACACTGACAACCTAACAAAGTTATAGTTTCCATGCTTATCATTTTGCCCTTGCCAAATTTCAGTCCCTTGCCAGGGCTTCACCCCTGCCATTTTCACCAAGTCTTTCAAACTGGGCTTGTGTTTTGTTTCCTTCTTTTTCATGAGCTTTTCCACATTAAGTTTGAGACCTGCCTTAAGCCCCAGGGCAATTGACGAGGTCACCCACCAGATGACTTCTAGAGGTTGAACTTTATATTCTGACTCCCACATCACTACTAGTGATACTGATTTAACTTAGATGGACCTATTACACCATGACTCTCACTTATAATAATTATTGCTTCCACGATGTTCTACTTGCCATCCCTGAGCACTTAAACGGTGCTACAAGATCCAATCGGGCAACAGGCCCCCCTTGTGACCTGGACTAATGTTCACACACATTTGAGGCCCTCCATAAGGGCAAATTGTTTTCCTAGATCCAGTCATACATTCTTTTTGTTCCCGATCGTCTGTCATTTAGGTTCCAACATACCTCTCAGCTGCTTTTCTTACAACTGATAGGGCACAATTTTTTATTCTTCTTCCTTGACTACAAAAAGCTTTTTTTAAACACCCTCCTGGACATAAAAGAATGATTCAACCTCAGAAAAAAACTCAATAAAACGTGTTATACCAAGGTGCAATACCCACAAAAATTATGACAACAGCAATAACTCTTTTATTTTGAAATATATTTCCAAAATTTTAGGACAGTCTCCTTTTAATCTTAAGGAAAATCCTTAATCTTATCAGCCAAGAGGTTTTAATACATGGCTTGTAAGCCCCTGGCTTTATCCAGAAAATAATCTATTTAGAAATAAAAGCAGCATTAGGAAAGTGGTTGAAGAGGCTTGCCTGAACTTTCCGTAGTGCATCAGTCTCTGTACATTTAAAGAAATGAACCGTCTTTAAATAGTCTAATGGCTTTTAGAGGCACTCTAATAAAACAACACTTCCTTTCAGTTATTAGATGTACTAAATGTATTCTGCTCCACTAGTTTCATGTTAAGTGTGCCTTTCTCCTAAATTGTCTTTCTATTTGCATATATATCTTTATAGCTATAGATACACAGTATATTTTGCACAATTTAAGGAAAAGGATTTTAAATCTAGAAAGTTCACATGGATGAAGTGTAGCTCCCAGCAACCCTGTAATATAATTTCCCAAACTGTTTTTCTAATTCAGGGCTTTTGTTTATTTCAAACGGTCTCTGTTTTTATTACTTGAATTCTACGTTTATATGGGTTAATCTCAGAAGTTCGTTTATATGCTCGTCATTAATAGTTAATATTTAATGACTACATTATTAATGGCTGATACTGCTCTAAGTATTTACATGTACTAATTTATCTATTACTCCCAGGAAACCATTAGAGTGGGTGCCATTGTTATTCTCATTTGATAGATTAAAAAAGGAAAGAGAAGTTAAATAGAGCATAATTGCACCGGTAGATAAGCTAACTGTAACCCAGACATTGCACAGGCGAGAGAGCCACGTATTAGACCCTGTCCTCAGGTCAGACGTCAGAGTGTTAGCCTCTGCTCTACCTTGTCTTAGTTGATCAGAGAAACTTAGTAACTCATGCAACACCTCTTAAGCAGGATTTTAACCCAATTCTTCTAACTCCAATTCCAGCATCATGTCTATTTTACCTTCAGAATATATGTCCTTCCTGATACCGTCATAGAATTGAGCATTGTAAAATACCTTTGTCAAGAAGGGTATCAAGATACTTTTTTCTAGCACTTACCCCATCACCACCACTATTGACGTGCCCAATTGGAGAAACTACTTGGAAACATTTTGTTAATCTAGAACCTCTGCATTTGGATAATGTATCTGGATTGGGGCAGCAGGAGAAATTTCTTTTACTGCGTTGTGATGTGTTCTCCATTGGCTTCTTGCTAGTATGTAATGTGGACACTTGAAGCAAATGGGCAGATATCCTAGGCTTCAGATCTAGTTAAAAGCAGAAGATGAATGTGAAAACCAATGAGGGTCTTTCTTATTTATTTAAAAAAATCAGAGCATGACTCCCAGCACTCAGCAAAATTCAACAGCAGTCATTTATGCTATCACATTGGAGACACTAGCCATGATACCCTTATTATATATTTACATGTCTAGTGTTATTAGGCATTGTATCAAGAACTAAGGTTAAATAGGAAAAAGAGAAACCAGACAGGGATTATATTATGCTTTCATCAGTAAGGTATAAAGGAAAAAAAACAAAACAAAACAAAACAAAACTGGACGTTTGAGGTAAGGCACACTGTCCCCTGCAGAGAGCAACAAGAAACTCTAAACACTTGTGCATTAGACCTCTGTATAGACAATACTGGCTGATCTTTTGCTGGTTCCTTTTCTTTTCTTCAAACTTCTATGGTTGGGTTTAGCTCTTGGACAGTTCATAGCCTTAAATCTCCTAAATTTTTTTCTAGCATAGACCTTTTATCTTCTCTGTACTCCAGACTTATATCTCCATTCTCAAACCTAATATAGCCAAATCTGCATTCCTAACTTACTCTCTGTTCCCCAAGTTTGGTCTACTCACAGTCTTCACGTAATAGAAAATCAATTTTTCCGATTTCTCAGTGAAAAACAAAATGAAACCAGAGACTCATCCATGAATTCTCTCACAATACATATTCTATGGGTCAAGAAATCCTGTTCATTCACCTTTTACAATAGACCCAGAATATGAAAGCTTCCCACCTTGTTCACTTCCAATTGGGCTCTGGTCCCAGCTACCCTCCTTTATGGCCAGGATGACTGCAACATTTCTCTAATCAACTGCCCTGCTTCCACACCTGTTCCCTACCCACACTCTCCTCTCAAAATGCTACAGTGATTTTTTTTTTTTTCAATTTTAAGTCAGACACGTGTCACTGCTCTGCTCAAATCCTATTCCAGGTTATCTATTTCTTCCCGAGTAGATGCTAAATTCCGTAAAATGTCCTACACGGTCCCATATGATCTGGGCAACATTACACTTCTAACCTCACCTGCTATTACTTCCCTCCTCATTCACTCCAGCCACAGTGACCTCCTTGCTACTTTCAGAACATGTCAGGAAAGCTCTTACCTGATGGGTTTTTCACTCTATTCCCTTTGCCTTAAATGTTCTCCCTTCCCCAGAAAACTGCATGGTTTGCTCCCTCACTGCCTTCGGTCTTCATCAAAGTCATCTTTCACTCAAGCCTGCCCTAACTACCTTATACTAAGTTATCATTGCTCTCTTCATGTCCGGAAGCACTCTTCATATTCTTGCATTCTTTATTTTTCTCTACTGTAATTATTATATTCTAATATATGTTACGTGTTAATTACTATTTTACGTGTGCTGCATATATAAATTAATTTAATCCATACAATAACTCTACCAGGTCAGAAACATTATACTCCCTTTCTGAAAAATGAGAACATTGTGACACACAAAAAATTAAGCATCCCAACCAATTTATGTTGCTAGTAAGTGGCTCAGCTGAAATTAACAACAGTCTGACTTGAGATCCAGTTCTCTTAATTACTATGCTCTGCAGCTTCTAGGAGGCAATATGGAGTTTACTAGACTATAACTGTGGTATGTGCAGGGTTACCATTGGGACACCCAGGAAAGATACCAAAAGAAGGAAGTTTTCAGCTTGAAGTTTAGAAATTGGCAACAATGCTTTCCAGAGGAGGCAGAGTTCATTTTTGAAAGATATGGTAGTGTTGGGGAGGGTATGCTTGGCATATACAGAGGATTACATGAAATGATAGTATTACTTGACCATTAAAGTTGTCATGAGGAACATGTATGCCACCTACATGACAGACAATATGAGAACACCTAGGAGTATGAAGCAGGGTTGCTCTCAGCAGGCACTGAGAAAGGTAGCCATGTGAACGAGTAGGATAGGAGACCCTTGGGAACTGATGGGAAGGAGAACAATAAAGGGTGGGGTATAAATCAGGGAGTATGAATGTGGCCTAACCTCACAAGAAAATCCTGCATAATTGGTTTTGGAGTAAAAGATACAAGGTAAAATAGCTCGAGTTAATATATCTCCTACGATGTTTTGGTAAAGTTTTATTAAACTAAAGGTGAATTCCAAAATAAACAGGAACTGTATGGACTTTACCACGTTATACCATGTTAGGCTATTCCCTGGGCAAGGGGAAGATGCCTGTGTGTGAGGAAAATCTTATCTTCTTATAGCCACACCTTCTTAAGTGCCATGGAAAGCAAGTTTTCTTTTTCTGGCTAATGCATAATGAACATAATGAAGGTAAATAAGCTTAAATAACAAGTCAACAGAAATATGTGGAGGTCCTTAAGAGGAAAATTTGCCTAAGAATTGAAGAAACCTAATTTGGTAGTAAAAAGACTATGAAATATTTAACAATTTATGAATGATTCTTTATTAGTAGAATGTGGTAATATCTATCCCACCAACACACAGTATTATTGTGAAGATCAGAGAATAGAAAGGATACTAAGACACTTACAACAGGGGCGCCTGGGTAGCTCAGTCATTAAGTGCCTGCCTTCAGCTCAGGTCATGATCCCAGGGTCCTGGTATCCAGCCCTGCATCAGGCTCCTTGCTCAGAAAGAAGACTGTTTCTCCCTCTCCCTCTGCCTGTGGCTTCCCCTGCTCATGCTCTCCCTTCCTCTCTCTCTCTCTCTGTCAAATAAATAACTAAAAATCTTTAAAAAAATAAAAGACGCTTAAAATTGTAAGTACAGCAAGACTTGATGTACATAAATGAGTTTGAGATTTCTGGTTTAGACAAGCTATACCATACAGAAATTCCTATTGCAGACCCTTTAACACAAGGCCTTTGTATATTTGCACAGTATATTTGTATGTGTGTGTGTTTATATGTGGATACCATTTCTCCTCCCTTAACCATAGTGGTAAACAGAATCATGCCCCCCCCAAAGATTTCTATATCCTAATTCCCAGAACCTATGTTATGTTACATGGCAAACAGAAATTAAAGTTACAGATGGAATTAAAGTCATTAATCATCAGGCCTTGAAATGGGAAGATTGTGCTGGATTATCTAGGTCATTTAAACATAGTCACAAGGGTTCTATAAATTTGAAGAGGGACACAGAATAGTATGTACCAGAGGAATGCAGTGAGAAAGACTCCACTGTCCATTGCCGGCTTTTGAAGATGGAAGAAGGCCATGAACCAAAGATAAGAGGCAGACTCGATAAACTAGAAAAGCAAGGAAATGGTTCTATCCTAGAATCTCCAGAAGGAACATAGCCCTGCCAACACTTTTACTGTAACCTGTTGAGTTCCATTTTGGATATCCGAACTCCAACCTTTCAGATAATAAATTTGTGTTGTTTTAAACCACCAAATATGCGTTGATTGTTATAGCAGCAAGAGAAAATTAATAACCATGTAGATAACAGAATTTCCTGCATGTAGATTTTTCATTGATGAATTTAAACTTAGACTTTTGGAAAATAAAGTTTTGACAATGTGTTGCTATAAAGAGACATGAAATATTTCTTTTTTTTTTTAAGATTTTACTTATGTATTTATTTGAGAGAGAGAGAGAGAGAACCAGCAAGGGGAAGAGGCAGAGGGAGAGGGTGAAGCAGGCTCCCAGCTGAGCAGGGAGATCCACACGGGACTAGATCCCAGGACCCTGGGAACATGACCTGAGCCAAAGCAGAGGCTTAACCGACTGAGCCTCCCAGGTACCCCGAAATATTTCTATACTTATTTTCCAGACTGAAGGAATAATTGCAGAGGAATATAATGTCTGCAGAGGCAATGAGAACATTGAATTGGTGAGCCAATATGTGTGAAATTTACCAGCTCTTAAGTTTTAGGGTTGTTGTTGTTGTTGTTGTTATTATGAGTATGATTAGTAGTAGTTGTTGTAGTAGTAATAGTATTTTGATGGAGAAGGAATACTTCTGGGAAAGGAAACTTATCTTTTACTGAGTAGAAAGCACCCACTTATCTGTTCATTAAAGTCCTAGAGAGAAAAAAAATGTATAGCAACTGTGAGGGATACACAAAATGCAGTTATTGTGAATTCTTGTAATGGATGCAAAAGCCCAGTTTTCTCTGGTCAGCAAAGGGAATTGCATATGTGACAAAAGAAGAGTAGTCAATGTTCGAAGACCACATCTATTTTTCTGGCTGTTTACAAGCCAAAGAAATACCCAACTGTGATGAGTTTTGATGTTGTTATTGTAATGCTCAAAGAAAATTAACGCTTCCAAGCACAGTGACTTTGTCATAAATGGGGAAGCAGAAAAGGAGGGGGAAGAGAAAGGAGAGGGAGAGAGAGACTAAAGGAGACAATGGGTTCTGGCACCATCTGTCAGTGTGTTAATAGTCGCTTCTATAGCAGCAGCAGGTTTGAGTCAAGAAAATCAGGCCTTTGGATGATTCACCGTTGCATCAGCTGTTGTTGTTTGCATTTTACTTTTGCTCATTAGCTTTATTAGGTAAAGACATTGAATATCATGTTGCTTATTGAAAGCAATTATTGAGCGAGGGAAAAAACAAAATCTGCACATAATATTTTAGAGACCAGTAAATGATAAAGGCAAAGAGAACAGATGCTAAAAGAGTAACATACTTTTATTTTGGCATATTTAAAAGTTAAAATTTTGGAAATGAAAGATCTTGAATATAAGAGAGTTGACACAGAATTGGGATTGCTATACTAATTGACTATCTCCTCTTTCCATCTATCTAACATGAATTATGCTTAAAAATGATCAAATTCAAATTTTTTATGGCATGTCACCAGCTCACCCATCCTCCATATTCTCGATTTGTTCCTAATATGACCTTTCCTAATATGACCTTGACACTGGAGCTGGGATGAATCAGGAAACGCTCCATGTTAGGCCTGTTTCTGTGCCTATGTAAAGCTTCTATCTCGAAGATAACCATGATTTCAAATCCAGGTTTTCTTTAACAGCCTATAAAAAATCACTGCTTCTGTGAAATTACTTGGACATGAATGATGAGTAGGTGTTAAACAATGGGATGTTTAATAATGTTAGTAATAGGTATTAAATGATGTTAAATAATGGGGACAGAGGAGGATGCTTAGACAATGAAACATATTCTGAAATTCAATGTGTAACTAAGAACAGTGTGGTCAAGGTAATATTGAGTGGATGGGTGATATAGAGTGAGCGTTTTAAAGTTAGCAATAAAACCAAATAAATGAGGGGAAAAATAATTGTCTTTACCAAACTTCAGCCTCCTTACATATAAAACCACTCATAGTGCTAAACAAAATGAACCAAAACAAATAAGCACACAGACAAAAACACAGTGTTTATATGAATTTGAAAAGATATTCTCAATGATCTCACTTTATCCAGAGACCAGAGAGGTGGTATTCCCCACCTCATGCTCCCATATTTAATATTTGCCCAATATTAAGCTACTCCTGCACTTTCTCCCACACTGATCCCTGCTCCTAAATGTATGCCAATACCTTCAACAAGAATGGCTGCTCTGAACTTTAAGCTTCTTATCACAGTGGTGTAGGGTAAACACTTAAAACTTAATGAATGATGGAATGAATGATAGGTTGAAAGAATGAAAGTTAAGTATTCTTCTATTTGGATATTATTACATTCCCTTAATAAGAGAGCAGAACCAGTTGACTGGACTTTAAAAAGAAATGGAGTATAGGTTGAATCATGAACAATCTTAGCAATTCCCAGGGACATATAGGGATGTACATCATTTAGACTTAAGATTACTCATAATGTAACCAGAATATACAAAAAAAAAAAAAAAAAAAGGCGACCCCTGTGGCCATTGGCTATAATTCTGAAAAGGTGAGCAAATCATTCATTACCAGAGGGTGCACGCTTTTATGAAAGGTAGCAAAAAAAAAAAAAAAGTGTTTTAATTATCATATGTTTTAATTTGTGTCCCTGTAGTCTTGATAGGAAATTATTTACACTAGAGAACCAGGCATCTTTCCAAATTTTTCAAACATAATGAATTACATTTCTCAAAGGAAATATATAGTGTTACAGTATACACCTTCAAGAAGACATAGCAATTCAGTCTGCAGAGGTTTCNTGAAAAGGTGAGCAAATCATTCATTACCAGAGGGTGCACGCTTTTATGAAAGGTAGCAAAAAAAAAAAAAAAGTGTTTTAATTATCATATGTTTTAATTTGTGTCCCTGTAGTCTTGATAGGAAATTATTTACACTAGAGAACCAGGCATCTTTCCAAATTTTTCAAACATAATGAATTACATTTCTCAAAGGAAATATATAGTGTTACAGTATACACCTTCAAGAAGACATAGCAATTCAGTCTGCAGAGGTTTCTTGGAATAGGATATTCAAGATAGCTAAAAAGGTGAACTAATAAGTCTTCATGAATTTTCAGGCCAGTTCTAAATGAAAAAAAAAATTCAAAAAAATCACAAAAATAAAACAAAAAAACCCAAGATGAAATAGTTAATGAATATAATAGTCACTCGGCTGCATGAACTAATGAGCTACATATTTGCCAACTTGTTTTCCCTGTGCTACACTTTATAGACACAATAGGGACACATTCATCCCGCATACACTGACAACATTTTAATGTAGACTGTGACTCCTAAGGCAGTGAGAAATAAAACCAAGGAAATGTCATTTTGTTGTTATTCAAAAACAACACTATAATGCTATTTCCATATAGTTGTGTGTGTGTGTGTGTGTGTGTGTGTGTGTGTACACACATAAAAGAAAAATGAATAGCAGATAAAGTCTTATGGGTAATGACTATATCCATTCCCTGTAAGACTGGTAACAATTAGCGTCTCAGGGATCATAATGTAGATGCATAAAAATGTGCAATTCCTCACTTACCGTTATATTCTAATGCAGTTTTTGTATTCTTTTACTATAGATTTATTGACATTGCCATGGTATTTCTTTTAAAGACTATATAATTTGATCTCCTGTAAGCAACCAGTGTACTATCTCCTGTAAGGAACTAGTATGTTATCCTGAGGCCAAAATGTGAATCCCTAATTTGTAAAACTGCAGCTAAGCAAGTATAGAATTCTCCAAAATTGGGGAAAATAACTCCTTGTCCAAGTGGGAAGAGATACAACAAAATACAGTATTACAACAAATATAATCTGTAATTTATTCACTTTGTGTTTTCTGAGACCATAGCATCATTTGGACTCCAATATATGAGCAAAATTTCGATATCAAATTGAACTTCTCAAATATAGCCCTGAATGAGGCCCTCCAATCTACCACATGGCATAATTCTTCCTTTCCCTTGGCTTGGAGTTTTCCCAAGTATTATTTTGGAGTCCATTAAAGTTTCAGCATTATTTTTTGTCTGAGATGGGCTGAATCCCATATTATTATTTAATGAAAATCTACTATATTACAAATCCACTTAATACATTTTCTCATTTTCCTTGCAGCAAATCTACCAGATAACTATAATTTCTACCATAAGGGTAAAGAAATTTGGGCTTTGTGATATTAACTAACTGGTTAAGTTCTAAAATTTGATAAGCCACAGAAGCCACAGCTACAGGATTCCAAGCTAAATCAGTATTCTTCCAATATCAACCTAGAGAAGTAGGCCCTCGGTCTCCCCACTCCCTAGTTTACAGTTTCGGAGTACTTTCATTGAAGGATGTCTCTCTCTGGGACCTGGAATATGCCAGAGACATCAGTGCCATCTATGAATGGTTATCAGT
>NC_048228.1:84055522-84057157 GCF_002007445.2 Ailuropoda melanoleuca | reverse complement strand
TTGAAGGATGTCTCTCTCTGGGACCTGGAATATGCCAGAGACATCAGTGCCATCTATGAATGGTTATCAGTTCTATTTCTTTCCATTAGAGTACTTTCAAGCCCCTGCCTCCTGTTGTCCTCCCTCACACCTAAATGAGGTTGACCAGATAACAAAGGAGCTCCAAGACCCTCACCAAAGAAGTCCTGGTTCCAGAAGCTTAATCTGGAAAGCAGAAAGCTCTTACTATCCAGTATGTTGTTTCTTCCACAAGATCCTTAAAATCAGACCAACAGAATGACAGTATTACTTCAATTTTGTGTTACAATCTATCAGTTACCTTGGATTTAAGACTCTTGCCCTTTGTCCATTTATACTCTGACCTTGGTGCTACCTCCAGTCTACAGTGTTTAAAATACAAAGGGACCTGAGAGCATCTTTTGTCCCATGGGCCCCCACCACTTGCACCCAGGATAGTCACCTTACCACTTTTGCAGGTTCTATGTCATATGTCAATCAGTCCTCTAGAAGGAGTCAGGCCTATCACTTCTTGTGGCTCTTAGGTTCTTTGTTCTTTAACACCAATGGACAGTTATGATTGATGTCCTCTCTTCCCTTTCATCCATAAGAGGATTGAATACTCTACTAGGTTGATCTTAAGAATTGCCTAATGAGGAAAGGATATTTTTTGAACAACTGGGAGTATTTTGTGGAAGGTAGGGGTGTGGTCAATATCAAAAGAGATCACATTCTAGAATGCAGTGTTTACGGCCTAGAGTTCAAGCGGCAGCGTGACTGAAAACGTGTTGTTCTAAGTTTGTGGTAAGAAATTCTGAAGAGTTAATTTAACATGACCAGAAAATAATGGTTCACATTTTTCTTCATACTCCAGGTAAGACTTGTATTTGTGGTGTTCACCAATGAGGCACAGGAACAACTTGTGAGAGAGTCACTGCAAGTCCGTAGTCATTGTGGTATAATGCATGATGCACCATCATGTGATTAATGATAAAACCAGCAAAAAATACATTGCAGATGTAAAAAGATCTATTTTGTTTCAATGCAAGTGAGTTCCAAAGAACTCTGGACTTATGATTAATAACAATGTTGCTATTTCTTCTTGAGACGGGAGATATTAAATCAGCCAGGAATGGTGAAATTGGTAATAAAGGACAACAACAATTGGTTCCAGGGTTCAAGAACCAGGAACAGGAAGAGTTGGTGCTGGAGAATGTTCACTGATCAGATTAAACAAATTCCTCTTCGCTATCCATTATTCTAAATCTTCATTGACATATCACTATGCCTCGTGTGGACCCATTAATTTTTAATATAGTATTAATTAAAATTGCTTACATAGACCAGGTCCCACATATAATATTATCCCAAGGTCTTGCAAGCCCTACTGTGGCCTTCTCCCAGGATGTTGCCTATATAGCCTCTTATGTCTTGCTGCTCAGATACTTCCTCCTGCCTTGATGCTACTTATAATGAGGCTACTGTTCTGTACACCAACCTATGCCGCCGAGATGGCAAAACGGGTACAAACCTCATTTATGTTACAGTCTGTTACATGGGTTAAAAAAAAAAGACTTTTTTTTATCACTAATATTTTAAAGGCACCTAATTAATCCTCTTCCCTTCAATTTCCCTACC
>NC_048228.1:84044792-84055082 GCF_002007445.2 Ailuropoda melanoleuca | reverse complement strand
ACTCCAATATATGAGCAAAATTTCGATATCAAATTGAACTTCTCAAATATAGCCCTGAATGAGGCCCTCCAATCTACCACATGGCATAATTCTTCCTTTCCCTTGGCTTGGAGTTTTCCCAAGTATTATTTTGGAGTCCATTAAAGTTTCAGCATTATTTTTTGTCTGAGATGGGCTGAATCCCATATTATTATTTAATGAAAATCTACTATATTACAAATCCACTTAATACATTTTCTCATTTTCCTTGCAGCAAATCTACCAGATAACTATAATTTCTACCATAAGGGTAAAGAAATTTGGGCTTTGTGATATTAACTAACTGGTTAAGTTCTAAAATTTGATAAGCCACAGAAGCCACAGCTACAGGATTCCAAGCTAAATCAGTATTCTTCCAATATCAACCTAGAGAAGTAGGCCCTGGGTCTCCCCACTCCCTAGTTTACAGTTTCGGAGTACTTTCATTGAAGGATGTCTCTCTCTGGGACCTGGAATATGCCAGAGACATCAGTGCCATCTATGAATGGTTATCAGTTCTATTTCTTTCCATTAGAGTACTTTCAAGCCCCTGCCTCCTGTTGTCCTCCCTCACACCTAAATGAGGTTGACCAGATAACAAAGGAGCTCCAAGACCCTCACCAAAGAAGTCCTGGTTCCAGAAGCTTAATCTGGAAAGCAGAAAGCTCTTACTATCCAGTATGTTGTTTCTTCCACAAGATCCTCAAAATCAGACCAACAGAATGACAGTGTTACTTCAATTTTGTGTTACAATCTATCAGTTACCTTGGATTTAAGACTCTTGCCCTTTGTCCATTTATGCTCTGACCTTGGTGCTACCTCCAGTCTACAGTGTTTAAAATACAAAGGGACCTGAGAGCATCTTTTGTCCCATGGGCCCCCACCACTTGCACCCAGGATAGTCACCTTACCACTTTTGCAGGTTCTATGTCATATGTCAATCAGTCCTCTAGAAGGAGTCAGGCCTATCACTTCTTGTGGCTCTTAGGTTCTTTGTTCTTTAACACCAATGGACAGTTATGATTGATGTCCTCTCTTCCCTTTCATCCATAAGAGGATTGAATACTCTACTAGGTTGATCTTAAGAATTGCCTGATGAGGAAAGGATATTTTTTGAACAACTGGGAGTATTTTGTGGAAGGTAGGGGTGTGGTCAATATCAAAAGAGATCACATTCTAGAATGCAGTGTTTACGGCCTAGAGTTCAAGCGGCAGCGTGACTGAAAACGTGTTGTTCTAAGTTTGTGGTAAGAAATTCTGAAGAGTTAATTTAACATGACCAGAAAATAATGGTTCACATTTTTCTTCATACTCCAGGTAAGACTTGTATTTGTGGTGTTCACCAATGAGGCACAGGAACAACTTGTGAGAGAGTCACTGCAAGTCCGTAGTCATTGTGGTATAATGCATGATGCACCATCATGTGATTAATGATAAAACCAGCAAAAAATACATTGCAGATGTAAAAAGATCTATTTTGTTTCAATGCAAGTGAGTTCCAAAGAACTCTGGACTTATGATTACTAACAATGTTGCTATTTCTTCTTGAGACAGGAGATATTAAATCAGCCAGGAATGGTGAAATTGGTAATAAAGGACAACAACAATTGGTTCCAGGGTTCAAGAACCAGGAACAGGAAGAGTTGGTGCTGGAGAATGTTCACTGATCAGATTAAACAAATTCCTCTTCGCTATCCATTATTCTAAATCTTCATTGACATATCACTATGCCTCGTGTGGACCCATTAATTTTTAATATAGTATTAATTAAAATTGCTTACATAGACCAGGTCCCACATATAATATTATCCCAAGGTCTTGCAAGCCCTACTGTGGCCTTCTCCCAGGATGTTGCCTATATAGCCTCTTATGTCTTGCTGCTCAGATACTTCCTCCTGCCTTGATGCTACTTATAATGAGGCTACTGTTCTGTACACCAACCTATGCCGCCGAGATGGCAAAACGGGTACAAACCTCATTTATGTTACAGTCTGTTACATGGGTTAAAAAAAAAAGACTTTTTTTTATCACTAATATTTTAAAGGCACCTAATTAATCCTCTTCCCTTCAATTTCCCTACCATCCCTCCCCAGAATTCTGTCTCAAGTCTGTAACTGGATCAGAAAAAAAACCGAAGCAGCATACGCATTGTTTAGTCGTTGCCTCAAACATGTAACTGACACATAAAGTCTCAAGATATAAAGTCGCATATTTCTCCACCTTACTTTTGAATCAATGAAGAGATAAACTAGAAGACAGATGGAGATAAATAGATCGTCTTTATTACTGGTAACCACTAGGTTAAAGGTTACTAATTCTTACTTCCGAATTAGGAAGAATCATTGATCCAATCTCAGTTATAGCTGGACATTGGCTGACCTCTCCACATGGCAGAATGCTGGTAAAACTTATGACATGGGAGCAAGTACTTCCTGAAAGACTCCTCTCCAAAGCAGGAAGAGTGCAAGCCTGAGCCACCCATGCTCAACATTCTCACCCAATTCACTATCAGGAACTTCACGTATTTACCCTTCAGGAAGGCTAGTGAGGGTCAGTTGGGATCAAAAGTGTTACTATTTGATGTCCCTCTGAGTGACTTCAGAATTTTCATCCAGAGGATATTAAAACATTTTGATAGACACGCTAGTAACTAAATAAAAGTATACTTACAGGAGAAAAAAGTGTACATTTTTCTTTTGCCAGAGCAAAAGGCTGAAATAACCAACACTTTTTTGAGGTTCCACTGTGTGTGGTAACTTTTATCTGTTAAAGAGTAATAGCTGAACCAACCATACCACTGGAGTTGTGAAGTGAGCAAATACATGCTAAAAAAACTTCTTTAATATCATGTGAGAAGAATATTACTATAATAATAGAAGTTATCACTCAGGAGGATTGGATTAAAAATTTTAAAAAAAAAGTATTATTCACTTTAATTCTCATATTCTAAATGAAGATGTTTCCATCATATAAACAATAAAACAAATCAAAGACTCAAAGAAAACCAAAAAGAAAGAAAAATAAGTAAAGAACTCAAATTGTGGGTGTCACTGCCATTTGAAAAGCACTCCCATTCACTGATTTCACTGGCAAAACTTACATCAAAGCTCGTGTTTGTATTCCATATAGCCACATGAATAAGGAAGAAGTAATCAATGAACTATGGGAGACATTACAACTGAAAACTTGGACATGTATTGGTGGCCAGTGCCATGCAATTAAATTCCCCCAAATAGCCCTAAAATAAGGGCATGAAATTAATCTGCTGTGATCAAATATCCACAACGAAGCACAAAAGGAATTAGCCAATATTAAATCTTTCTCTGCACCTCCATGAACCTTCTATCAACAACATGCTAGTGACGAGAATCATCAACATTGCAATTGTGGTTCAACAAAGAGTAATTACCTAGAAAATACATTCAATGGTTTTGTTCCCCTGGAAATGTTTTTCTTTTCAGGCAAGCTATTTTTTTTTCACCCTGGATTGAAAATTTTAGTTATTGTCTTTGAAAGCTTTACAATCCTAATAGTACCATTGGAATAAATCACTGTACATCTGGGTATGATCTGTTGATTCTTTTCTAATAATCCTAAGTCTCGTATTCAAATGGTTGCATTACAGGATAGTAAGTCTGAAAGAATATACATCACAATGCTTTCATCAAATGCCAATGCAACATGATTAAGCATGAATTATTGATAATGAGGTTGTCTTTCATTTTTTACCTGTTCCACTTACATAGAATGAAAAAACATGACAACTTATTGTAAGCAGGAAAAGAAACACAGCAGCTGACAATGCTTACATGGGAAAATTGAAAAATATATCATCAGTTAAAGGAATGTGTCATCTATAGTATTATAATATCACTTAATAATAAAGAGTTTACTTAGCTAAAATCTTTAACAGAAGGTGTACGCAGACAGATTATGACAATGACCCTTGTTTTTTAAATAAATCATCCCGAGGAAGAAAGATTAATGCAGATTCCACTGTGATATAGCTGTTTATACTCCTCGTGCCTGATCACTAAATTGATATTAAAAACATCTTGAACTCCATTCATTAGGCAATCGTTTTTACAATAAAATACAAATTAGGGCAGATTAATGTTGCCGTAGCAAGATTTTTTCATATAAAACTCCATACTGGAATCTATTTCCTTCTCCGATCTTGTGCACCAAAGTGAGATTTCTCTGAGAGAACAACCCACAGATTAAGGTAAACTGTTGTGTTTTTCTTAAATACAGAGGATCTGGATATCAAATATAATAACATGTGTTCCTGCAGCCAAAACAGAATTAGAAAATTCTCTGGAGACACAGTCAATCTTTTGAATTTTTATAGCCCTGATTGAAACAAATATTATTAATTTAACACGGTGTGAGTAAAATCTATTATTAGACACTCGAAAAATTATATTGCATTATAAAAGCCTTTAAGTACATTAAAATATATCTAACAGATGATTTGAGTTCTTGTTATTTTATTATTCTTATGCTTAGACCACAAATCCTATTTCATTATAAATAATTAGAGTTGATTTATTAAAAGAGAAGTACAGCTAACTCCCATTTTTGTAACTCCAATCTACTTAAAGATTGTCCTAGCAAGAATCGTGCACATCGCCCTGTTGGCACACTTATCTTCTTCCAGTTCACACCCTTGAATTGCCTCTATGTCAGAGCAGTTATAGTAGTTGAAAGCATATGGGAAGAGAAGGGAGCACATAACATGGAGGAAAAAGTTTTCCTTGACCCTGTTAGGGTCCCTGGTTGGGTTTGAAAAGAGAATTGACAAAGACAAATTAGCAGGAGAAAATCATACATATTTATTTCATACATGTTTTAGGTGACACAAGAGCTCTCATAAGGAATGAAGATCAGAGGAGTAGACTTCAGTATTTTTAGGCCGGGTTTGATGAAGAATGGCCAAACATAAAGGAACATGATAGGCTAAGGAGTACGAGGTAATTGTAGTAAGGAGGGGGGATTTAGCAAGTCCTGTTTGTTGGGATTCTTCATGGCATCTCTTTGTCTTCAGAGATAAGAATGCTCCTTTCTTCTGGGTATAGGGAGGGCCCCTCCCACAGGAGGACTTCATGATCTGTTTCAGGGAAGAAGGGTGAGGAAGGGGAGGAAGTCAGAGTGAACTTTCTGCTTCTGCTGTTTTCTTGAACTCCTTCAACTTAAGATACTGAGTTTGTCAAAGTGCTGTATTTTGGAGTAGCAGGTCCTAAAACCCATCACCATCCCACCTCACCTCTTCCCATGCTCTTTCTTACTCTTAAGACAAAAGAAGAGAAGTTTGGTTGCCAAACTGGATCTTCTCCCAGTTTAACCAGTGAGGTCAGTATCTATGGATCACAGGACACTAGACCACTTCTGCTCCCATTTCAGACCCTCTGACTTACACCTACCTCTGCATCTGCTGCTCTCCTGCCACCACCTTGCAGCCAGCACTGTGCCAAACGTTTTGCTAAGCAAAATACGTATACTTTTTTTGTATGTTTCTTTTAATCCATTTGGGATATTAAGAACATTTTATCTAAAATGTTCAGTAAATTTGTTGGTTTTTTTTTTTTTTGGTCTTTAGCATACATACAGTCCACTTTCTCTCTTGTCAAAGAAAAAATGCACTAGGTGGGTTAAAATTGTAGGGAAAACTTTACTTACAACTATTGCAGTAAGGGAGAAAGACTACTGCAATAGGGAGAGAGTGAACTCGACTCCTTTGAAACAAAGGGTGGACAAGTTTTTAAGCTCTGGGTGAGCATGGACTAAAAGTACTGGAGGACACTGGGAAGTGGGAGAGCAGTTAGTGTGATTAGGCCATCTGTGCTTGCTCATCGATGCTTATGGAAGTTAGACTTCTACCTTCCCACAGAGATTGGGAGATGGAAGTGCTTTCTTGATGATTATATTTCAAAGGGTAGCTCCCAGATTTTTGAGAAAGATATTCTTGAGTTGGAAAACTAGCAATAGCCTAGCAGAAAGTTTAAACCTCAAAGGAAGAGAGAAAGAATTTATAATTGCAAAGTTGTTTTTTTTTCTTAAGATTATTTATCTATTTATTTATTTGAGAGAGAAGAGAGAGAGCACACACAGAGAGAGGGAGAAGCAGGTTCCCTGCCAAGCAAGGAGCCCAATGCGGGGGCTCGATCCCAGGATTATGACCTGAGCTGAAGGCAGACGCTCAACTCACTGAGCCAACCAGGCACCCCTAATTGCAAGTTTTTTAAAGTAATGCTCAAAGAAAAGGGAGATCAGGGGGAAAAGAGCCCTATACAATAGTGTTAATTGAGGGAGTAAGATATGAAGTTACTGCAACTACCATGAGAAATGAAATAAGAACCACTCTAAAGAGAGAGGAGGATATGAGAAACTGGATCCTAGAACTAGCCTCTGATTATTTATTCAGCAATATCCAAAGACATGCTTCTTTGGACTTCTCATCGTTGCAAGCAATAAACTTCACTTTGCTTTTGAATTTGGATTTTCAGTCACTTGAATCCAAAAGACACCTAAGTAATGTCTGCCACTCACAGATACAATTTCAAGTACGATGTTGTAGTACTGTGTTATGTTTCTATAAAATCGCAAACCCGTTGCTCCTGAGAATAAAAAAGAAACTTGAAAATACTCATCTGATTTGTCTCCCAATCCCAAGTGAAATCAACGACATATAAAAACAAGAACAACTTACATTGGACCGAAAGATGGACAAAGGAGCATTTCTTTTTCTTTTTTTATAGATCGATATAACCTTAAAATAAATATATATCCTGAATGCAAAGGAGATAGCGCTTTACATGTTTATGCAAAGCTATGTCAATTGCCCTCCCTAGATTCAAGGTCATGCCCAGAAGATTACCAATGGATAATAAATGAGCCCATTAAAATGCATTACCAAACTGTAAGACCAACTACCATTAATAACAAAACAAAACAAAGAAACAAACAAAAAAATTGGTTATATTAAAATCAGGTAGGAATTTTTACTTTGAAGATTTCCTTTACTTCCATAAATGGACCAGTATAAGTATTTACTAACCTCTATCCATAGTAGCTTCTAGGTCTGGGTTGGGGTGGTCATTATTTTTTTAAGTTTCAAATGTAAAGCATTTAAGACACAATTTGATACACATTTGGTGGACAGAATAATGTTTTGTATATGTGTTATTAAACCAGGAAAAAATAAGATTTTACTAATTATAATGCAAAATAAAATATTGCAGTAAATAGCACAACTGGCACCAAACGGGAAAACTTATGGGTAAATGAATATTAGAGGCTGAGGAAATGTATTTTAGCTTGGGTAACAGCAAAAGGTAAATTGGAGAAGTGCACATCAATAGAAGACAGAATTCTCTGGAACAACTATGAATAGTGGTACAATTCAATCAAACTAGTGTGTTGTTGTTTTTACTTATTCATTTATTTTAATTTTTAAAAAAAATTTTGGGGGAGGAGTAAAGTTTTTTTTTAATTTGAGTATAGTTGACACACAGTATTACATTAGTTTCAGGTGTGCAACTTAGTGATTTGACAAGTTTATACATTATGCTATATTCACAAGTGTAGCCACCGTCTGTCCCATCAAATCACTATTATAGTATCATTGACTACATTCTTTATGTTGTGCCTTTTATTCCTATAGGTTATTCATTCTATAACTGGAAACCTGTATCTTGCACTCCTCTTTGCCCAGTTTGCCCAACACTCCATCCCCCTCTTCTCTGGCAGCCATCAACTTGTTCTCTGTATTTATAGGTCTGATTCTGTTTTTTGTTTATTGATTCACTTTTTTTTTATTCTACTTATAAGTGGAATCATATGGTATTTGCCTTTTCAGTCTGATTTATTTCACTTAGCATAATACTAAGTTGTCTCAAATGGCATGATCTCATCCATTTTTATGGCTTCAAAATATTGCATTGTGTATATATATATACACACACACCACACACACACATATCTTGTATACACTACACACTGTATGTATATATATACACATTTATATATATATGTATATATATGATACATATATATACACAATATCACATTTTTCTTAGCCATTCATCTATTAATGGACACAGGTTTTATTCATATCTTGGCTATTGTATAATGCTACAGTAAGCATAGGGATACATATCTTTTTGAATTAGTGTTTTCATTGTCTTTGAGTAAATACCCAATAGTGGAATTATTGGATGATATGGTATTTCTATTTTTAATTTTTTTAAGGAAACTCCATACCATTTTTCACAGTGGCTGTACCATTTACATTCCCACCACCCATGTACAAGGTTTTGTTTTTCTCCACATCCTTGCTAACACATATTTCTTCTCATTTTGATTTCAGGACATCCTAACTGGTATAAGGTGATAGCTCATTGTGGTTTTGACTTGCGTTTCCTTCCGTGATGATTAGTGATGTTGAGCATCTTTTCATGTGTCTGTTAGCCATTTGGATGTTTTCTTTGGAAAACTATCTATTCAGGTCCTCTGCCCATTTTATAACTGGATTTTTTGGTTTTTTGGTGTTGAGTTGTATAAGTTCTTTATATATTTTGGATGTTAACCCCTTGTGAGATATATCATTTGCAAATATCTTCTCCCATCCAGTGTGTTGTTTTTTGTTTTGTTGATAGTTTCCTTTGCTGTGTAAAAGTTTTTTATTTTGATGGTGTCCCAATAGATTATTTTTGCTTTTGTTTCCCTTGCCTTAGGAGACATATCTAGAAAAATGTTGCTATAGCCAGTGTCAGAGAAATTACTGCCTATGTTCTCCTCTAGGATTTTTATGGTTTCAGGTCTCACAATTAGATTTAACTCCTTTTGAGTTTACTTTTATGTATGGTGTTAGAAAGTGGTCCACAATCAAACTGTTCTTAAAGGGTAATGTAGGAAAGGGAATTATTAGATTGTTATTATTGATGACCAGCTATTATCACTTTTATTAACATATGAAAAGTTGTATCTATTCAGTGATGTAATTAGTGCCTGCCATATGCTATATTCTAGACACAAGGGGCACAGTAGCGAACAAAATAAACTGACATGCTTTCTTTCATGCAATTATATACTAGTGGAGGGATATAGAAAATAAATGAATATATGTCACCCAGTGACAAGTAATATGAAGAAAAATAAAATAAAGAATGGAACACAATGATACTTTATTTGGATTGGAAATGATCAGTACTGATTTCAAAGGAGATAAATCTAGGAAGAAATCCAAATGTACAAGGGAGTGAAATGTGTGGATATCTAAGGCAAGAAACCAGACGTAGTGAGTAGTAAGCACTAAAAGTATGAGAGATGTTTGCATAAACACAAGAATTCATTATGCAGACTCAGCAAGGGAAAGAGGGATAGATAGGAAATCAAGTTGAAGTGAGACCAAGGAACCAGGCCAAGTCAGGCCCTTGTTCTCTTCTGTTTCACTCACCCGCTCCCTCTCTAGTCATCCAGACCCTACCCTGTGGATGAGCTGACCATCATTATCATTAGGTGAGAGGCTGTGTGATGTCTTTGGGTATAAACTCTGTAGGCAGATTGATAAGTGAAGCCATTGCTGAAGCTGGATGGTATTTTTCTGGTGATTTCCCGGTCATACTCTCTCAGCCTCACAGCCTTGTGGATTTTTTCATTTAGTCTAGGGTTCAAGAAAATTTAATACAGTAGTACCATTATATGTGGTTTTGTTTTCAGTGGTTTTAGTTACTCACGGTTAACCAAGCTCCCAGAGCAGATGATCCTGGTTCTCATGTATCATCAGAAGGTCAATAGTAGCCAAACACTGCATCACAGTGCCTACGGCATTCACCACATCACATAGGCATTTTGTCATCTCCCAACATCTCAAGAAGAAAAAAAGGTGAGCACAGCACAGTAAGATATTTCAGACAGAGAAACTNATATTTTCAGACAGAGAAACCGCATTCATGTAACTTTTATAACAGTGTATCATTTTAATTGTTCTATTTTATTTCTGAACTTCTTACTGTGCCTCATTTGTAAATTAAATGTTATCATTGATATATATAGAGAGAGAGAGTTTGGTATTATCTGCATTTTCAGGCATCTGCAGGGGGCTTTAGAATGTATCTCCCTATGGATAAGGGGGGACCACTCTTTATTAGTAACTGGTGGCTTTCTAACTCTAGAAGGTAAGAATTTTTTGTCCTGATATCCAACTGTGTCTTGGTATTCCCTCCTCTCAAAATAGTGAAGAACTGTGTCTAGTTATCTAAGCTGATAACA